>NW_027064122.1:0-27487 GCF_032884065.1 Artemia franciscana
AAAGGCAAAAACTACAAAAAAAACTAAAAACTAATAAAAAAAATAAAAAAGCTAAAAAACTAAAAAAACTAAAAAAAGGCAAAAACTACAAAAAAAACTAAAAACTAATAAAAAAGCTAAAAAACTAAAAAAACTAAAAAAAGGCAAAAACTACAAAAAAAACTAAAAACTAATAAAAAAAATAAAAAAGCTAAAAAACTAAAAAAACTAAAAAAACTAAAAAAAGGTAAAAAACGAAAAAAACTAAAAACTAAAAAACAAGGAAAAAACTGAAAAATAAGCTAAAATAAAGGTAAAAACCAATAAAAAACTAAAAAAAAACTGAAAAAACTAAAAAAAGGCAAAAACTACAAAAAAAAACTAAAAACTAATAAAAAAAGTAAAAAAGCTAAAAAACTAAAAAAACTAAAAAAACTAAAAAAAGGTAAAAAACTAAAAAAAATAAAAAATAAAAAAAAAATAAAAAAAAGGAAAAAACTGAAAAATAAGCTAAAATAAAGGTAAAAACCAATAAAAAACTAAAAAGAAAAAAAGGAAAAAACTAAAAAAAATTTTCATCTAAAAAACTAAAAAAAACTAAAAAAGGTAAAAACTAAAAGAACTAAAAAAGAAAAAAATAAATGACGAAACTCAAAGAGAAAGCGACCAGGACAAAAGGAATGTTCGATTAGCAAATCAACAAAGCACCGGGACACAGGGAGTATAAATGACGACCAGGACATAAGTAAAAAAAAAAAACTATCTATATATATAAAAATAAGTTGTCTGTGGATCTGTGGATCGTGGATCAGGTGACGTCACCTGAAAAAACTGGATCAGGTGACGTCAAAACTGAAAAAACTAAAAAAAGGCAAAAACTACAAAAAAAACTAAAAACTAATAAAAAAAATAAAAAAGCTAAAAAACTAAAAAAACTAAAAAAAGGCAAAAACTACAAAAAAAACTAAAAACTAATAAAAAAGCTAAAAAACTAAAAAAACTAAAAAAAGGCAAAAACTACAAAAAAAAACTAAAAACTAATAAAAAAAATAAAAAAGCTAAAAAACTAAAAAAACTAAAAAAACTAAAAAAAGGTAAAAAACTAAAAAAAATAAAAACTAAAAAAAACTAAAAAAAAGGAAAAAACTGAAAAATAAGCTAAAATAAAGGTAAAAACCAATAAAAAACTAAAAAAAAAACTGAAAAAACTAAAAAAAGGCAAAAACTACAAAAAAACTAAAAACTAATAAAAAAAGTAAAAAAGCTAAAAAACTAAAAAAACTAAAAAAACTAAAAAAACTAAAAAAAGGTAAAAAACTAAAAAAAATAAAAAATAAAAAAAAACTAAAAAAAAAGGAAAAAACTGAAAAATAAGCTAACATAAAGGTAAAAACCAATAAAAAACTAAAAAGAAAAAAAGGAAAAAACTAAAAAAAATTTTCATCTAAAAAACTAAAAAAAACTAAAAAAGGTAAAAACTAAAAGAACTAAAAAAGAAATAAATAAATGACGACACTCAAAGAGAAAGCGACCAGGACAAAAGGAATGTTCGATTAGCAATCAACAAAGCACCGGGACACAGGGAGTATAAATGACGACCAGGACATAAGTAAAAAAAAAAATTAACAAAACTAAAAAGAAGTCAAAAACTACAAAAAAACTAAAAAGAAAAAAAAACTAAAAACTAATAAAAAAACTAAAAAATCTAAAAATCTAAATAAACTAAAAAAGGAAAAAAAAGGAAAAAAATAAAGGAGAAAAACAAAACTAAAAAACGAATGTATATACAGACCGGTACACCGGGATACAAATGACGACCGGGACACAGGGAATATAAATGACGACCGGGACACAGGGACACAACTACAACGGGGACACCGGGGGAAACAGGGGGATATAAATGACGACCGGGACAAAAAAACTAAAAAGAAAAAAAAACTAAAAACTAATAAAAAAACTAAAAAATCTAAAAATCTAAATAAGCTAAAAAATAAAAAAAAAGGAAAAAAATAAAGGAGAAAAACAAAACTAAAAAACGAATGTATATACAGACCGGGACACCGGGATACAAATGACGACCGGGACACAGGGAATATAAATGACGACCGGGACACAGGGACACAACTACAACGGGGACACCGGGGGAAACAGGGGGATGTAAATGACGACCGGGACACCGGGACAGGGAATGGTCGATTAGCAATCACCATCAACAAAGCTCAAGGGCAATCATTAGAATCATGAGGTATAGATCTGAATACAGATTGTTTTCCCATGGACCATTATATATTGCATGTTCAAGAGTCGGTAAACCTGACAATCTATTTATATGCAAAGACAATGGGAGAGCAAAGAATGTTGTATAATCGCAAGTTTTACGTAGTTAAAACCATATATATATATATATATATATATATATTATATATATATATATATATATATATATATATATATATATATATATATATATATATATATATATATATATATATATATATATATCTATCTATCTATATTCACAGGTGGGACATAGGGACACAACTACAATGGCGCGTAACTATTATGGCGCGTAACGACTTACGCGCGCGGGGGGGCTTGGGGGGGGCGCGAAGCGCCCCCACCAACTAGGTGTTGGGGTGGCGCGAAGCGCCACCCCAACAGCTAGTATATATATATATATATATATATATATATATATATATATATATAGATATATATATATATATATATATATATATATATATATATATATATATATATATATATATATATATATATATATATATATATATACTAACTGTTGGGGTGGCGCTTCGCGCCAGCCCAACACATAGTTGGTGGGGGAGCTTTGCGCCCCCCAAGCCCCCCCAGCGCGAGTAAGTCGTTACGCGCCATATTAGTTACGCGCCATTGTAGTTGTGTCCCTATGTCCCACCTGTGAATATATATATATATATATATATATATATATATATATATATATATATATATATATATATATATACGTAAAACTTGCGAATATACAACATTCTTTGCTGTCCCATCGTCTGTGCATATAAATAGATTGTCAGGTTTACCGACTCTTGAACATGCAACGCATAATGGTCCATGGGAAAACAATCCGTATTCTGATCTATACCTCATGATTCTATTGATTGCCCTTGAGCTTTGTTGATGGTGATTGCTAATCGACCATTTCCTTTGTTGCCGTCGTCATTTATATATCCCCCTGTGCCCCCCGGCGTCCCCGTTGTAGTTGTGTCCCTGTTTCTGGGTCGTCATTTATATTCCCTGTGTCCCCGTCGTCATTTGTGTCCCGGTGTCCCAGTCTGTGATTTTTATTTGAGTGTCCGGGGCGTCATTTATATTCGTCAGGATATTGTAGGGCATCGTAGCATCGATGAGTTTAAGCAATTCTTGTCAACTGATTGTTTCGCCTATAAAGAATATTATCTCGAGGTAAGAACTGATCACCGACCACAACGATTGCCACTTTGTTGATAGTTGCGTATCAGGAGGCATCAATTCGATTGCTGTTTTTAAGCAGAAGCACTAAATTATTATTTTTGTGGAAAAGATGATATATATAAATATATATATATATTTTTTCTTTTTAGTTTTTTTGTAGTTTTTACCTTTTTTAGTTTTTTTCTTCTTTTGTATTAATGCTAAAGCCAAGGTTCAAACCTGGAGCCTCTCGGACCTAGAGCCTGAAACATAACGCTTTACCAACTCAGCTACTTCGGCGTGAATACATTCGTTTTGAGCAGCTTCCTCGGGTGTTGCCATTGTAGGTTCTTCAGTCATTTTACAATTAGAAATTTCTCTTTCAACGGTCTTCTTACAATTAAAAATTTGTCTTTGAACGATATTCTTAAATACCTGTGTCCTGGTCGTCATTTATATTGCCTGTGTCCCGGTCGTCATTTGTGTCCCGGTATCCCAGTCTGTAATTTCTCCTTGAGTGTCCCGGTCGTTATTTATATTCCCTCTGTCCCGGTCGTCATTTGTGTCCCGGTCTGTAATTTCTCTTTGAGTGTTTTTTCTTTTTAGTATTTTTTAGTTTTTTTACATTTTTTCTTTTTTCAGTTTTCTTTTTCTTCTTTATTTTTCAGCTTCACTATGAAATACATATCGCCGAACCTTTGTTTTTTTAACTAAAATCTGGTAGGCATTGATGACCTTATCCAAGTCAAGATCCCAAACCCAATCATCATCGCTATCATTTTCAGTTTTGATATGTTTTGACTCTCGCATAGACTCTTTGAGCATCTTCATCGGATATATCTATATATATAAAAATAAGTTGTCTGTGTGTGGATCTGTGGATGGATCAGGTGACGTCATGTTTGTTCGCATATGACGTCTGAATTATTTCACACTAATACAAAAGAAGAAAAAAAACTAAAAAAGGTAAAAACTACAAAAAAAACTAAAAAGAAAAAAAAAACTAAAAAAGCTAAAAAACTAAAAAAAACTAAAAAAAGGTAAAAAACTAAAAACTAAAAAAAACTGAAAAAACTAAAAAAAGGCAAAAACTAAAAAAAAACTAAAAACTAATAAAAAAACTAAAAAAGCTAAAAAACTAAAAAAACTAAAAAAACTAAAAAAAGGTAAAAAACAAAAAAAAACTAAAAACTAAAAAAGAAAAAACTAAAAAAAAAGGAAAAAACTGAAAAATAAGAGAAAAAGAAAACTAAAAAAATATTAATAAATATAAAAAATATAAATATAAATATAATATAAATTAGCAATCAACAAAGCACCGAGACACAAATGACGACCGGGACACAGGGAGTATAAATGACGACCAGGACATAAGTAAAAAAAAAAAAACTAAAAAAATGGTAAAAACTACAAAAAAACTAAAAACTAATAAAAAAACTAAAAAATCTAAATAAACTAAAAAAAAAAAAAAAAGAAAAAAGGAAAAAAATAAAGGAGAAAAACAAAACTAAAAAACGAATGTATATACAGACCGGGACACCGGGATACAAATGACGACCGGGACACAGGGAATATAAATGACGACCGGGACACAGGGACACAACTACAATGGGGACGCCGGGGGGCACAGGGGGATATAAATGACGACCGGGACACCGGGACACAAGGAATATAAATGACGCCCGGGACACTCAAAGAGAAATCACAGACTGGAACACCGGGACACAAATGACGACCGGGACACAGGGAATATAAATGACGACCGGGACACAGGGACATAACTACAAAGGGGACGCCGGGGTGCACAGGGGGATATATAAATGACGATGGCGACTCAGGGAATGGTCGATTAGCAATCACCATCAACAAAGCTCAAGGGCAATCATTAGAATCATGAGGTATAGATCTGAATACGGATTGTTTTCCCATGGACCATTATATGTTGCATGTTCAAGAGTCGGTAAACCTGACAATCTATTTATATGCACAGACAATGGGACAGTAAAGAATGTTGTATATTCGCAAGTTTTACGTAGTTAAAAACATATATATATATATATATATATATATATATATATATATATATATATATGGGACATAGGGACACAACTACAATGGCGCGTAACTAATATGGCGCGTAACGACTTACGCGCGCGGGGGGGCTTGGGGGGGCGCGAAGCGCCCCCACCAACTAGGTGTTGGGGTGGCGCGAAGCGCCACCCCAACAGCTAGTATATAAATATATATATATATATATATATATATATATATATATATATATATATATATATATATATATATATATATATATATATATACATATATATATGTTTTTAACTACGTAAAACTTGCGAATATACAACATTCTTTGCTGTCCCATCGTTTGTGCATATAAATAGATTGTCAGGTTTACCGACTCTTGAACATGCAGCGCATAATGGTCCATGGGAAAACAATCCGTATTCAGATCTATACCTCATGATTCTATTGATTGCCCTTGAGCTTTGTTGATGGTGATTGCTAATCGACCATTTCCTTTGTTGCCGTCGTCATTTATATACCCCCCTGTGCCCCCCGGCGTCCCCGTTGTAGTTGTGTCCCTGTGTCCGGGTCGTCATTTATATTCCCTATGTCCCCGTCGTCATTTGTGTCCCGGTGTCCCAGTCTGTGATTTCTATTTGAGTGTCCCGGGCGTCGTTTATATTCGTCAGGATATTGTAGGGCATCGTAGCATCGATGAGTTTAAGCAATTCTTGTCAACTGATTGTTTCGCCTATAAATAATATTATCTCAAGGTAAGAACTGATCACCGACCACAACGATTGCCACTTTGTTGATAGTTGCGTATCAGGAGGCATCAATTCGATTGCTGTTTTTAAGCAGAAGCACTAAATTATTATTTTTGTGGAAAAGATGATATATATAAATATATATATATATATTTTCTTTTTAGTTTTTTTGTAGTTTTTACCTTTTTTAGTTTTTTTCTTCTTTTGTATTAATGCTAAAGCCAAGGTTCAAACCTGGAGCCTCTCGGACCTAGAACCTGAAACATAACGCTTTACCAACTCAGCTACTTCGGCGTGAATACATTCGTTTTGAGCAGCTTCCTCGGGTGTTGCCATTGTTGTCCTGGTCGTTATTTATATTGCCTGTGTCCCGGTCGTCATTTGTGTCCCGGTATCCCAGTCTGTAATTTCTCCTTGAGTGTCCCGGTCGTTATTTATATTCCCTCTGTCCCGGTCGTCATTTGTGTCCCGGTCTGTAATTTCTCTTTGAGTGTTTTTTCTTTTTAGTATTTTTTAGTTTTTTACAATTTTTCTTTTTTCAGTTTTCTTTTTCTTCTTTATTTTTCAGCTTCACTATGAAATACATATCGCCGAACCTTTGTTTTTTTAACTAAAATCTGGTAGGCATTGATGACCTTATCCAAGTCAAGATCCCAAACCCAAACATCATCGCTATCATTTTCAGTTTTGATATGTTTGGACTCTCGCTGTCCAGGTGGATCTTCATCTAACTGCGCGGTTTTGCGTTCTTTAGCCTCAAGCCTGTTTCCTTGCTGTTCTTTTGATTCCTCAGCACGCTTTCTTTTCTGACTTTCTCTATCAGCAGCAAGTTTTTTGGCATAGACTCTTTGAGCATCTTCATCGGCTTTTGCCATTGTAAGTTCATTAGTCATTTTAAACTTAAACATTAATAGATTTCTACGTGAACATATATGTCTTAAATATCTTTAATGACGTCACCGTCATAGCAAAAATGACGACAACTAACTTCATGACGCCAGTCGACACAGAAACATGACGTCACCTGATCCACAGACAGACAACTTATTTTTATATATATAGATAGATATAATTCTAAAATTGTCAGGTAATTTTCTATTTTGAAATAAAAACTAAAAATTATTGCTCAGACAACATAAATATTTTTGATATTTACATAATAGCTTTAGTGGTTCTGGACTGAAAACTACATATGCTAATCAAATTGGGAATTGCAATCTTTTAGGTTGAAAAGGCAGATCCATTGGAATCATGAGAATGCGTGGAATAAGAAAAGCCTCACCCTCAAAAGGCCCTGTCAAGATTGTTGCCTCTATTACGTTATAACAGACATAACACGTCATTTGTGTCCCGGTGTCCCGGTCTGTAGTTTCGTTAGTCGACAAACATGACGTCCGACGACAAACAACTTCATTACGACATACAGCTCAATCCTTATAATGACGTCAGTCGACAAACATGACGTCAGTCGACACACAAACATGACGTCAGTCGACAGACAGACAAACAACTTATTTTTATATCTATCTTATATATATAAAAATAAGTTGTCTGTCTGTCTTTCTGTGGATCAGGTGACGTCATGTTTCTGTGTCGGCTGACGTCATGAAATTAGTTGTCGTCATTTTTGCTTTGACGGTGACGTCATTAATGGTATTTAAGACATGCGTTCACGGAAAAATGTTTAATTGTAAAATGACTGAAGGTTCGGCGATATGTGCTTCATAGTGACGCTGAAAAATAAAGAAGAAAAAAAACTGAAAAAATGTAAAAAACTAAAAAAACTAAAAAGAAAAAACACTCAAAGATAAATTACAGACCGGGACACAAATGACGAGCGACACAGAGGGAATATAAATGACGACCAGGAACCTCAAAGAAAAATTACAGACTGGGACACCCGGACACAAATCACGACCGGAATATAAATGACGACCGGGACGCAGGGACACAACTACAACGGGGACGCCGGGGGCACAGGTGGGATATATAATTGACGACTGAGACACAGGGATTGTTTGAATAGAAATTACAGACCGGGACACCGGGACACAAATGACGACCGGGACACTGGGACACAGGGAATATAAATGACGACCGGGACACTCAAAGAGGAAATACAAACTGGGACACCAGGACACAAATGACGACCGGGACACAGGGAATATAAATGCTATTTATATGCACAGACAATGGGACAGCGAAGAATGTTGTATATTCGCATGTTTTACGTAGTTAAGAATATATATTTATATCTATCTCTATTCACAGGTGGGACACAGGGACACTGCTACAATGGCGCGTGACTAATATGGCGCGTAACGACTTACGCGCGCGGGGGGGCTTGGGGGGCGCGAAGCGCCCCACCAACTAGGTGTTGGGGTGGCGCGAAGCGCCACCCCAACAGCTAGTATAGATATATATATATATATATATATATATATATATATATATATATATATATATATATATATATATATATATATATATATATATATATATATATAAAATAAGTTGTTTGTCTGTCTGTCGACTGACGTCATGTTTGTCCGCATATGACATCTGAATTGTTTCTTCATATACCAATTCAAAAACGAATGTATTCAAGCCGAAGTAGCTGAGTTGGTAAAGCGTTATGTTCCAGGTTCTAGTATGTAATAAAAATATGAGAATACAAAAGCTCGTTACGTAAGCTAATTTATAAGTTACGTATATCTTTTGCTAATAAAAACTTTCGTAAAAAATTAAAAGTTCTAGTTGCCTTTTTAAGTAACCAAAAAATCTGAGGGCAACTAGGCTCCCTGTCCCGCTCCTTTTTTCTCAAAATCATTCGATCAAAACTATGAGAAAGCCATTTAGCCAAAAAAATAAATATGCAAATTTCGTTTTAATTATTCTTCTGCGGAGAGCCAAAGTCAAAACATGCATTGAATCAAAAACGTTCAGAAATTAAATAAAAAAATAAGTTTTTTAACAGAAAGTAAGGAGCGACATTAAAACTTAAAACGAACAGAAATTACTTCGTATAGAAAGGGGGTGCATCCTCATCAACGCCCCGCTCCCTACGCTAAAGTTTTTTACTGTTTTAAAAAGAAGAGTTAAGAGAAAGAGCCTGTTTCCTAGATGATTATGTTAATATTATAAATTCTGAATATTTGCGGTAATTCCTCTAAGTTGATAGACTAAAATAGGTCAGTTCCTGGCCTATCATTTCTTGATGGAATCGTTCCTTGTTATCTTCCAATTGCACTACATAGAAGCAATTACGTGAGTGACGAAATCGCTGTCTCAGCAACTCCATGCCGTCGCCGTCGACTTGGTTATTTCTCGATCGCGCACCCTAATTCAGGCCACAAGAAGCAAAATCACCGACCTGCGTTCAGATGCTTCATTTGTATTGCTTTTTAAGAAGGCTAAAGAGTTTGCAACAGAACTTGAAATTAAAATACCTGCTATGAATGGACCCGCGACTAGACCCTCCTCTGTTGGTCGGAAAGGACGACCTTGAAGAACTCAAAAGATCACCAAGCATTGGAAACAATTTGTGATAACTTAGACGCTAGGAAAGAATTTCATCGAATCTGAAAATTGGACTACTACTTTGGCAGATGAAATGAAGCAAGAATACTTCAAAACTTTTGACCGTCTACTAGCCAAATTTGACAGAAGGTTCACAGATAACTTGCCAGTGCTGAGTACCCTCGAAGCCTTGGATCCAAGTTCAATCAAGTTTATGGACACAGAGCTGCTCAAGCTTTTCTCTTCTCTTTACGACGAGCTGGATATTGACAGCATTCTTCTCGAATCTCAAGCTGGTATTGCCAAGCGTTTCTTGCCCGATGAGGAGAAAAAGCCGGAAAACTTCCTAGATATTGTCGACCATCTTCAGGCATTATAAGTGGCTTGCTCAGAAGTAATTAAAGTACTTTGTATTGCTGCCACACTTCCTGAGACACAGGCGAGCAATGAGTGTTTGTTTTCTAGTCTAGAAAAAGTGAAAAAACTACCTGCTGTCTGCAACAGGAGATGATTTTCTCAGTCACCTCCTTTTGATATTTGCAGCGAAGGATTTAGTAAAAATTTGGACTACAACGATTTTGCAAAGATGAAAGCTTGGCGGTTCCCCTTGTTACCTTGAATGTTGTTATAATTTTTTTTCTTGTTATGTTTTTCCTTTTTATAAATATATTTGATCTCGAAGATTTCTGCTGAAGGTACACTGAGATTTTTGTTACAACCCTCAGTACAACAATGAAGGTTACTCTCACCAACGTATTGTTTACTTAAATAAGATAGTTTCTCGCGTAGGAATGCCAGCCTGTAGTCTGGTTGAATTTTCCACTTTCAGTTTAATCACTTAACCTGTCTGATTGTATTCTTCGTTGTTATAATTATTCTTAGAGCTCAGTGTGGCTGAGTTCCACATTTGGTTACAGTACATCTCCAAGCAACACATGGGTGCTAAAAATACATTTTTACTTAGAATATTCGATCAATGTGCTGCCGAATTGCGTATTTTTCTTACGCGACACAAAGTGAATCGGGGGGGGGGGGCAGATGGATTTCATGCCCACCTTAAGATTTGGCCCAAATGGCGCCTCTGAAATATTTTTTCTTTTAATCAGCTCTGTCCTTCTTCCCAAGAGAATCTGTTGCCCGAAGACAGGTGTAGGTCATTTGCATTATGACTGCGTCATTAAAAAAGCTCGTTTTCACCAAGTCACACATAGATACTTGATAAGGAAAAAGTGGATATTAAATCAAAATTTCAATTTAAGACATTATAATTTTTGTTAATTTTATTTTGTATCAAACTGGTTTTACGTTACGATTATGAACCTAAACAGATTCAAAAGGTAAAAAACTTAACAAAAAACTAATGGCATCTTTGACGTTTTTTTTTCTAGAAACATACATTTTTTGTCGCTAAAACAGACCTATAAAATAACTGCATAAAGTTTTTCCAGTATAATTCACTCATCAAAAATTTCAAGAGATCAATTTTGTTAAGATTTTTCAACTGTTATTTTACTCTTATAGATTTATATCAGTCATGACATGACTTATTCTATTAAAGTATTAGGTAATCATATGAATTTCTCAAAAGAACTGATCTATTTTTTATGAAAGCACTTATCCAGACGTCCTCAAAAATCTTCTGCAGGATTTTGGAGGCCAAGTAGGAGTAGTTTTTATTTTCTATCATTAAGATGAACAACATATCATGACAAATAAGGATTTCAATAAACAAATGAGTGGGATGTTGAAGCTGGAAAAGTCAGAGCAACAGACCTTTTTGATGCCATGGAGCATCATAGTTGAATAGATTGATTCTTGGCTACTGACCGACTGATTGGGTCTGTTAGTAGCCCGAAGAACCCACTGGGTAAAAAAGACGAGAAAAGGAAGACAGTAACAGATAGTTTATAGCTGAAATTTTAGCTAATTTACAGTTTGGAAAAAGCTATGGATTAATCCAGCTGGACATACAAGTTAAACAAGTATTAGCAGAAAAATAGAAGATTAAGATTTGGAAAAATCTGCTGATTTAATGATAAAAATAAACCAATTAAATGTACATTTATATTATTTAACCCTACTAATGAAAGCTAAAAAAGATAAGTTTACGCACAACTGAAGAAACTTTTCCAGAGTGATACTCAAAATAAAGAAAAGTGTTAATTTGATCATATGTTTCGCAAGTTTGGTGAAGTCAAATAAACCGCTAAAAGATATATTAAATAAGAAAAACAAGTTTTTTGACATGAAGGTAAGGAGCGACATTAAAACTGAAAACGAACAGAAATTACTCCGTATATGAAAGGAACTTTTCCTCCTCGATACCCCGCTCCTTACGCTAAAGTTTTTTATTGTTTTAAAAAGTAGGGTTGTGAGAAAGAATCACACTTTAGCGCAAGGAGCGGGGTGTAGAGGATGAAAAGCCCCTTTCATATACGGAGTAATTTCTGTTCGTTTTCAGTTTTAATGTCGCTCCTTACTTTCATTTCAAAAAACTTGTCTTTTTTATTTAATTTTTGAAAGTTTTTGAATTAATGCATGTCTGATTTTGGCTCTCCGTTCATAAATTATTGAAATGAAATTTGCATATTTAAAATGGCTTTCTCTTAGTTTTGATCAGACGATTTTGAGAAATAAGGGGTGGGGAAGGAGGACTAGTTGCCTTCAAATTTTTCGGTTACTTAAAAAGGCAACTTTTAATTTTTAACGAACGTTTTTATGAATAAAAAATATGCATAACTTAAGAATTAACTTACGTAACAAACTTTTATATTTTTATATTTTTGATTATATATATGAGGGGGTCGGTCCCCTCGTTAATACCTCGCTCTTCACACTAAATCTTGTTTTGTCTCAATTCTTTAAGAATGACCACAGAATCAGAAAGGCCGTAGAATAAATAGTTGAAATTACTTCAAATTTTTTTTAGCATAAAGAGCGAAGTATTTATCTCCTCCTAAATACCTCGCTCTTTATGCTAAAGTATCTTTAGAACCGTAATAATCTCTGTTCGTCTTAAGTTTTGATGCTTCTCCTTATTTTCAATTGAAAAAACTTTTTCATGTTTATATTTTCATTTTTTTTAATAGTAATGCTAGAAAATCCTGTGCCCTTTTCACTGAATTTTTTTCCCCCATGAAATATTCCTCCAAGGAAAGATCCTTCCATATAGCCCCCTCGTCTGAACTACACACCCAAACCAAAAAAATCCCCCTGATAACGTCGGTACACTTCCCAGTAACCATTATTGTATGTAAACATTGGTCAAAGTTTGTAACTTGCAGCCCCTCCCCCAGGGACTTTGGGGGGTAAGTCATCCCCAAAGACATAGTTATTATGGTTTTGGACTATGCTGAACAAAATGGCTATCTCAAAATTTTGATCCGTTGACTTTGGGAAAAAAATGAGCGTGGGAGGGGGCCTAGGTGCCCTCCAATTTTTTTGGTCACTTAAAAAAGGCACTATAACTTTTTTTTCCGTTAGAATGAGCCCTCTTGCAACACTCTAGGACCGCTTGGTCGATACGATGACCCCTGGAAAATAACAAAACAAAAAACAAACAAACATACAAATAAACACGCACCCGGGATTTGTCTTCTGGCAAAAAATACGAAATTCCACATTTTTGTAGATTGGACCTCGAAATTGTGTCTATAGAGGGTTCTTTGATACTCTGAATGCGATGGTGTGATTTTCGTTAAGATCCTATGACATTTAGTGTGTGTTACCCCCCTATTTTCCGAAATAAGGGAAATTTTCTGAGGCTCGTAACTTTTGATGACAAAGACTAAATTTAATGAAACTTATATATTTAAAATCAGCATAAAAATCCAATTCTTTTGATATATCTCTTAGTATCGAAATTTCGTTTTTTAGAGTTTCGTTTACTATTGAGCCGGGTCGCTCCTTACTACAGTTCGTTACCACGAACTGTTTGATAAGTTTGTATTACTTAGTTTATGATATTCCTGTACTAGCATTCTGCCGGAAAAGCTATTATAGGATCCTTGAAAAAGATGTAGTTATAGGAAAAGCTTTAGTAGAGGATAATGAGCTATTGATGTTAGCTTTGGAGCCCTCCGTTAAATTGGTATTTCAAATATTCTTTGGCTGATTTTGAAGGGATGAATATTTGATTCTTGTATAGTGTACATTTGGAGCATAATATAAACTTTTTTCCGATCATGCACTCAGGTAACCAGTTTCATAATGAACATATGACGCAGGTGGTATTTCTTCGTTACACTTTTACGGACTTCATGCAATATTTATAACCATTTTATTTTACATGTTTCATATATTTTTCACTAGGAAAAAACTGTAATGTTTTTTGTAATTCATTTTCTCATTCAATAATTTCTTCATTAATCAATTCACTTGATTTATGCATTGCAAGCAATTCTAAATAGAACAAATAAACAGTTTTGTACTCAGCCTTTCTTTCTGCTATTCTTAGATATTTTTCCAGTATTTCAATCAGAACTGTCCCAAAGCTTAAAGTAGCAAGGGGTAACATAGACTAAGTTAATAAACCTTATGCACTAAATATAAATTTGGATAGTAAGAAGGCATTACTAACATTTCCATAATATTTAATACTTCTACGGTAAACAAATAATCTCTTTTCTAATTCTTCTTCCATTTATATTTGAATATAAACTTTAAACAAATTCTGTGGATCTATTCCCTTAAATATTGTTTTTATATAATCAACACACAAATGACCAGTGTAATGTAGAGGAAAAACTGTATTTTTTTGCATAATTCCTTTTCTCGTTCAATAATTTCTTCATTAATCAATTCACTTGATTTATGCATACCAAGCAATTCTAAATAGAATGAATAAGCAGTTTTATGCTCAGCCTTTCTTTATGCTATTCTTGGATATTTTTCAAGTATTTCAATCAGAACTGTCCCAAGACTTAAAGAGGCAAGGGGTAACATAGCAAAAGCAGATAAACCTGATGCAATAAATACAAATTTAGATAGTAAGAAGGCATTACTAACATTTCCGTAATATTTAATACTTCTACGATAAACAAATAATATTTTTTCTAATTTTTCTTCTATTTATATTTGAATATAAACTTCAAACAAATTCTGTGGATCTATTCCCTTAACTCTTCTTTTTATATAATCAACACACAAATGACCACAATTCGCATCGTTAAAAATTTTGGACTTGAGTAGAATGATAAGTAATTTGCTTATTTTAAGTTTTTAAGTACACTTCCCAGTAACCATTACTGTATGTAAACATTGGTCAAAGTTTGTAACTTGCAGCCCCTCCCCCAGGGACTGTGGGGGGTAAGTCATCCCCAAAGACATAGTTATTATGGTTTTCGACTATGCGGAACAAAATGGCTATTTCAAAATTTTGATCCGTTGACTTTGGGAAAAACATGAGCGTGGGAGGGGGCCTAGGTGCCCTCCAATTTTTTGGGTCACTTAAAAAAAGGCACTATAACTTTTCATTTCCGTTAGAATGAGCCCTCTTGCAACACTCTAGGACCGCTTGGTCGATACGATGACCCCTGGGGGAAAAAAACAAACAAACAAACTAACAAATAAACACGCACCCGTGATTTGTCTTCTGGCAAAAAATACGAAATTCCACATTTTTGTAGATTGGACCTTGAAATTGTTTCTATAGGGTTCTTTGATACGCTGAATGCGATGGTGTGATGTTCGTTAAGATCCTATGACATTTAGGGGGTGTTAGCCCCTATTTTCCGAAATAAGCAAGAAACAAATAAACAAATAAACACGTATCCGTCATCTGTCTTCTGTCATCTGTCGTCATCCGGCATCTGGCAAAAAATACTAAATTCCAGATTTTTGTAGATAGGAGCTTGACATTTTTGCTATAGGGTTCTCTGAAAAGTTTTTTCAATTGAAAGTAAGGAGAAGCATTAAAACTTAAAACGAACAGAGATTATTACGGTTCTAAAAATACTTTAGCATAAAGAGCGAGGTATTTAGGAGGAGATAAATACTTCGCTCTTTATGCTAAAATTTTTTTAAAGTAATTTCAACTATTTATTGTCATTCTTAAAGAATTGGGACAAAACAAGATTTAGTGTGAAGAGCGAGGTATTAACGAGGGGACCAACCCACCTCATATGAATAATCAAAAATATAAGAATTTAAAAGTTTGTTACGTAAGTTAAATCTTAAGTTACGTATATTTTTTATTAATAAAAACGTTCGTTAAAAATTAAAAGATCTAGTTGCCTTTTTAAGTAACCGAAAAATTGGAAGGCAACTAGTCCTCCTTCCCAACCCCTTATTTTTCAAAATCGTCTGATCAAAACTAAGAGAAAGCCATTTTAAATATACAAATTTCATTTTAATAATTTATGCACGGAGAGCCAAAATCAGACATGCATTAATTCAAAAACTTTCAGAAATTAAATTAAAAAAACAAGTTTTTTGAAATGAAATTAAGGAGCGACATTAAAACTGAAAACGAACAGAAATTACTCCGTATATGAAAGGGGCTTTTCCTCCTCTACACCCCGCTCCTAGCGCTAAAGTTTGATTCTTTCTCACAACTCTTATTTTTAAAACAATAAAAAACTTTAGCGTAAGTTTTAGGAAAAACAATCCGTATTCAGAACTATGCCTCATTATTCTAATGATGTGTCCCTGTGTCCCGGTCGTCATTTATGTTCCCTGTGTCCCGGTCGTCATTTGTGTCCCGGTGTCCCAGTTTGTAATTCCTCTTTGAATGTCCCGGTCGTCATTTATATTCCCTGTATCCCGGTGTCCTGGTCGTCATTTGTGTCCTGGTTTCCCGGTCTGTAACTTCTATTCGAACAATCCCTGTGTCCCGGTCGTCATTTATATATCCCGCCTGTGCCCCCGGCGTCCCCGTTGTAGTTGTGTCCCTGTGACCCGGTCGTCATTTATATTCCCTGTGTCCCGGTCGTGATTTGTGTCAGGGTGTCCCAGTCTGTAATTTCTCTTTGAGGTTTCCGGTCGTCATTTATATTCCCTGTGTCCCGGTCGTCATTTGTGTCCCGGTGTCCCGGTATGTAATTTCATCAGTTGACAAACATGAAGTCAGTCGACAAACAACTTCATGACGCATACAGCTCAATCCTTATAATGACGTCAGTCGACAAACATGACGTCAGTCTACACACAAACATGACGTCACTCGACACACACACACAGACAACTTATTTTTATATATATAGATGTCCCGGTCGTGATTTGTGTCCGGGTGTCCCAGTCTGTAATTTCTCTTTGAGGTTTCCGGTCGTCATTTATATTCCCTGTGTCCCGGTGTCCCGGTATGTAATTTCATCAGTTGACAAACATGACGTCAGTCGACAAACAACTTCATGACGCATACAGCTCAATCCTTATAATGACGTCAGTAGACAAACATGACGTCAGTCAACACACAAACATGACTTCACTCGACGCACACACACAGGCAACTTATTTATATATATATATATATATATACTAGCTGTTGGGGTGGCGCTTCGCGCCATCCAACACCTAGTTGGTGGGGCGCTTCGCGCCCCCCAAGCCCCCCCGCGCGCGTAAGTCGTTACGCGCCATTGTAGTTGTGTCCCTGTGTCCCACCTGTGAATATAGATAGATTTATATATGTGTTTCAAACTACGTAAAAATTGCGAATATACAACATTCTTGGCTTTCCCATTGTCTGTCCATATACAAAGCCGTATGTACTAATAATGACGTCATATGCAAACGCTCTTTTTACAAACAAACAAACATGCATACACACAACTCGTTTTTATATAGATAGATAGATAGATAGATACAATACAAATTAAATACGTAAAACTTGTGAATATACAACAGTCTTCGCTGTCCCATTGTCTGTGCGTATAAATAGATTGTCAGGTTTACCGACCCTCAAAGATGCAACATACAATTGTACATTGGTAAAGCAATCTGTATTAAGATCTATACCGCATTTTTCTAGTGATTGCCCTTGAGCTTTGTTGATGGTGGTTGCAAATGTTAATCGAATTGGGAATTGCAATCTTTTAAATTGAAAAAGCAGATCCGTTGGAATCATGGGAATGCGAGGAATAAGAACAGCCTCACCCTCATAAGGCCCTGTCAAGATTGTGGCCTCTATTAGGTTTTCCATTGTTTTTTTTTACGGCAAGTCGCGTGCCATTGCAAAGCTTTGGTGGGTTGATATTTCTTAAAAGTATTATTGGTACGCCTATTTTTAGTTGTAGCACGTGTGGTGGAAACCCTGAAGGAACTATGGAATTTAAAAATTCAGATGGATAATTAACCGCTTCATTTGGTTCCAAAATACAAATTAACTGCATAAAACTTGCGAATATACAACATTCATCGCTGTCCAATTGTCGCTGCATGTAAATAGATTGTCAGGTTTACCGACCCTCGAACATGCAACGTACAATTGTCCATGGGAAAAACAATTAGTATTAAGATCTATACCACATTTTTCTAATGATTGACCTTGAGCTTTGTTAATGGTGATTGCAAATGCTAATCGATTTGGGAATTGCAATCTTTTAAATTGAAAAGGCAGATCCGTTGGAATCATGGGAATGCGAGGAATAAGAACAGCCTCACCCTCAAAAGGCCCTGTCAAGATTGTGGCCTCTATTAGGTTTTCCATTGTTTTTTTTACGGCAAGTCAAGTGCCATTGCAAAGCTTTGGTGGGTTTATATTTCTTAAAAGTATTATTGGTACGCCTATTTTTAGTTGTAGCACGTGTGGTGAAATCTCTGAAAGATCTATGGAATTTAAAAATTCAGATGGATAATTAACCGCTTCATTTGGTTCCAAAACTGTGTCGACTGACTTGTAAAGGACTGCCTGGTCTCGAATCTTGGTCAAAACAATATTTTATTTCTCCAACGTTGTTATTGACACAATGCATTATCGTATCATAAATGTCTTTTTGTTCCGACGTTAACTTGGAAATGTTATTTTGTACATACGACAATAGATCACTCGTACTGTAACTTTGTTCACGATCCAATTCTACACATGTCGAAACAGCAGCGATACGGTTAGATGAAGGCATTCCCAAATCCTGAAGAGGTTCGTTTGCCAAACGTACGCACAAATCTTCTATAACAACAAAAGTGTAGCTATAAATTTCTGATGTAAAATCAAAAGTCATATCTGACGTCTCTAACTGTTTTCGATGGAGTATATCTTCGGACATTTTTGACTTATATTTTTCCCATAACTCTATAGGAGCTGATGGAGAGCAAGTTGTTAAAATGATGCCAAACAATGCACGAATTTGACTTGGGGTTGACGTTTCGCACGCGTCATTGATGCAGTTATCCCAGTGTTGGTCATTCTCCAATAAATTCAGAGCTTGGCATGCACTACGGTAAGTGTCATGTATAGTACCATTTACAGTCCTCAAATACTCAAAGGATGTCGGACCGGGTACATTCACCAAAAGCAGGCGTAGGAAGAAGCATTCATGTTGATTGGGGTGAACGGTGTAGAGTCTTCCTATCGTGGTATCTTTGAAGATGGTAGGTTGACCGTCGACTGACTTACCCTGTTTTCGACGTTCAAATACTTTATTTTTAGTATTCCACGTGTAATACGAAGGCACTTCAGTATACAGCAGTTTTTTTTGCAAAAGAATCATTTTTGCAAAGCGAAAAAAAGCTGTTAATGTTGTATGCGGTGGATTCAGGACTCTTTGTTGCACGTTGGTTTCCGTGAAATAAACACGTTGACCATTCTGTAAATGTACCGCTAAGTGAACAACAGCTGGACTACGTTCATGTATCGGAAATAAAAAGAATTCGCCAAACAGCTTCATTACTGCTTATGTATCTTCCAGCCTGATATTGTACGATTTCATCGAAATCTTTGATTTCGGGCTGCAAGCCAAAAACTGCCATGTCACTGCCTTTGTTGACGTATTTACATATGTATTTGATTGCCTTTACGGAGTTACAGTATTCAACGTTTATGTGTGCATTAAATGTTTTTGATAATAATTGGGAATATGGAACAACCCACTGGTTATCTACTTCGATGGTTGTACCGTTACGCTTCTTTATTATTGCTATTTTACCGCCATCTTCAGTAGATCTTCTTCTATATTGTGGGTAACCATCATTGCCAGTAATTGTGTTTGATACTAAAAGTCGAGGATATTGCTTTGTGCACCTTCCTTTGGCCATGCATGGTAAATTTTCGTTCAGTGCACCGCAAGGTCCATGTATCATATTTTTTACAATAATATCATGTAACCCCTTATCGACATTTTTATCAGGTATTTCAGCGGAAATCACATCATCAATTTCGTTCGAAGTAATTTTTTTATGTAGCCAGATTAGTATATGTGCGTGTGGCAAACCTCGTTTTTGCCATTCCACTGAGTACATCCAGCATCGCACTGACCCAAACACTTCAAGTTTTACAATGTAGTTTATCAGTGATTTCAACTTTTGCCGGAAGACACGGGCCGTAATGTCATGCCTATGAACCGCCGATCGTCCTTGAAGTAAAAGCTGCAGTATCTCGTCCCAAGATTGATTACATGTAAATGTAATAAATAAATCTGGACGACCATAGAGACGAACATACGCAATAGCATCTTGAGCATATTCATGCATATGACGGGGACTGCCAGCATATGACGAAGGTAAAATTGTTAATCTTCCAACGTTTGTGGTATTACCGTCATTTATAACTGCATCTCGCAAATGAATGTATTGTTCAGAGCGGAGCTTGGTCTGATTCAGGCGGATATATAGCAAACGTTCTGATTCAATTTTAGCATACATATCAACGACGAATTGGTGAAACAATTCACGGCATTTTAAAATATAATTTTCTTCATCCTGCCGAATCATTAGTCTATAGGAATAATAATGCATTGCACTGCATTTCTTATTCATTTCTTTGTTAGTGGCTGGATGCATCAATTTAATATTAAAGTGATAGCCGTCGGCTCCATCCCAAAAAATGATAGGATATTGTAGGGCATCGTAGCATCGATGAGTTTCAGCAATTCTTAACAACTGAGCGTTTCGCTTATGAAGAATAATATCTCGAGGTAAAAACTGATCACCGACCATAACGATTGCCACTTCGTCGATAGTTGGAGCATTGTATCTACGCACATGTTGGCCAGGAGGCGTTTTGTCAGCGGAAATAACAATTTTATGCGTATCAGTAGGCATCAAATCGATGGCTGTTTTGAAAAGACGCACTAAATTATTATTTTCGTGGAAAAGATGTTGCAATTGGGAAACGATTGTCCTTTCAACGTTGGGAGAAATTTCGCAACGTGCATTCAATTCAGAATTTCTATCACTGATGAAGTACAATTGTAAAAATTTATGATTCTCGCCTGAGAATGGTAGAAGGGACCCTGCTCTATGATAAATTTGCCCTTTTACTTTGAAAGTAGACATAAATTGATCTGGATTTTCGATTTGGGCTCCAAACGCCGTCATTTGGAAACATGAGTTGTATTTTCTGATTTTTGACAAAAAAACGCTTAGATTCTGACGTAGTTCCAGTAAGGAAAGTCTTCAATGGCTCTGGTGGTGCAGCCAATAGAGGAAGTTTAACTTTTCCTGAGGCGCAACACATTCCCATTGTTTCACCATTGAATTTCAAGGCCTTGCAATAGGGACAAATTTTAGACATTGTCCCGATTTGAACACATCTACTCAAGCTATAATCATCGACTGGGTTGTACCTGAATGCCAGGCGATAACTTTCAGGTTACTCTGATTCCTCGGCACGCTTTCTTTTCTTACTTTCTCTATCAGCAGCAAGCCTGATTTCTTGCTGTTCTTGTGATTCCTCGGCACGCTTTCTTTTCTTACTTTCTCTATCAGCAGCAAGCCTGATTTCTTGCTGTTCTTGTAATTCCTCGGCACGCCTTCTTTTTTCACTTTCTCTTTTAGCAGCAAGTCTGCTTCCGCGTTGCTCTGGTAGTTCCTCGGCACGCTTTCTGTTCTTTCTTTCTCTATCAGCCTCAAGCCTGTTTCCTTGCTGTTCTTTTGATTCCTCGGCACGCTTTCTGTTCTTTCTTTCTCTATCAGCCTCAAGCCTGTTTCCTTGCTGTTATTTTGATTCCTCGGCACGCCTTCTTTTTTCACTTTCTCTTTTAGCAGCAAGTCTGCTTTCGCGTTGCTCTGGTAGTTCCTCGGCACGCTTTCTTTTCTGACTTTCTCTATCAGCAGCAAGTTTTTTGGCATAGACTCTTTGAGCATCTTCATCGGCTTTTGCCATGGTAAGTTCATCAGTCATTGTAAACTTAAACATTAATAGATTTCTACGTGAACATATGTCTTAAATATCTTGAATGACGTCACCGTCAAAGCAAAAATGACGACAACTAATTTCATGACGTCAGTCAACACAGAAACATGACGTCACCTGATCCACAGACAGACACACAGACAGACAACTTATTTTTATATATATAGAAGATATATATATCTATCTATATTCACTGACGATCAGTTGACAAACATGACGTCAGTCGACAAACAACTTCATGACGCATACAGCTCAATCCTTATAATGACGTCAGTCTACAAACATGACGTCAGTCGACACACAAACATGACGTCACTCGACGCACACACACAGACAACTTATTTATATATATATCTATCTATCTATAATCACTGACGAATATAAATGACGACCGGGACACAGGGAAACAACTACAACGGGGACGCCGGGGGGGGGGGGGGGGTACAGGGGGATATATAAATGACGACGAGGATACAGGGAATGTTCGATTGGTAATTACCATCAACAAATCTCAAGGGCAATCATTAGAATAATGAGGTATAGATCTGAATACGGATTGTTTTTCCCATCGACAATTATATGTTGCATGTTCAAGAGTCGGTGAACATGACAATATATTTATATGCACAGACAATGGGACAGCGAAGAATGTTGAATATTCACAATTTTTACATAGTTAAAAACATATATATATATATTCATATTCTCAGGTGGGACGCAGGGACACAACTACAATGGCGCGTAACTAATATGGCGCGTAACGACTTACGCGCGCGGGGGGGGGGGCTTGTGGGGTAATACGCCACCGCAACAGCTATTTAAATATATTAATAAACACTAACATACTTTTAAGTTCTTAACAAAGTCTAAACAGTAGTAAATAGCAAGCAATAAAATTCTTCAGGCTTGACTATTTGTTAGATTTGAAATTTTCTGTAATAAAATCAGCTTTTTATTAATGACTGACATTGCAGAAGTGATTAAAAGTTGTTTACAACGAAAATCCAAATTCGTCATTATAAAATACCAATTCCCGCATTATAGAATTAATGAATTGCGGTCATTTGCCAAACACAATAATCAAAAGTCTATTGGCAAAAAACTAAAAAATTTCAATACCATCAATGATCATTTTTAATAGTCCTGTGGTGGCGCAGTGGATTTGACCTTAGCTTGGTAATACAGGACCCAGAGATCGAATCACGCTGCAGGAACGCACTGCAGGGCCGACGCAGGGACCTTAGTAGTCAAGAAGCGTCGTTAATTCTTAAATAAATAATAAAATCATTTTTAATAATAACTAGCTGTTGGTGGGGGCACTTCGCCCCCCCAAGCAATCCCGCGCGCGTAAGTCGTTACGCGCCATATTAGTTATGCGCTATTGTAGTTGTGTCCCTGTGTCCCACCTGTGAATATATATATTTATATATATATATATATATATATATATATATATATATATATATATATATATATATATATATATACATATCTATATATATATATATATATATATATATATATATATATATATATATATATATATATATATATATATATATATATATATATATATATATATATATATAAATATATATATATATATATATATATATATATATATATATATATATATATATATATATATATCTATATATATAAAAATAAGTTGTCTGTGGATGGATGTGTGGATGGATGTGTGGATGGATGTGTCAGGTGACGTCACCTGAAAAAACTGGATTAGGTGACGTCAAAACTGAAAAAACTAAAAAAAGGCAAAAACTACAAAAAAAACTAAAAACTAATAAAAAAAAATAAAAAAGCTAAAAAACTAAAAAAACTATAAAGGTAAAAACCAATAAAAAACTAAAAAAAAAACTGAAAAAACTAAAAAAAGGCAAAAACTACAAAAAAAAACTAAAAACTAATAAAAAAAGTAAAAAAGCTAAAAAACTAAAAAAACTAAAAAAACTAAAAAAAGGTAAAAAACTAAAAAAAATAAAAAATAAAAAAAAACTAAAAAAAAAGGAAAAAACTGAAAAATAAGCTAAAATAAAGGTAAAAACCAATAAAAAACTAAAAAAAAAAAGGAAAAAACTAATAAATGACGACACTCAAAGAGAAAGCGACCAGGACAAAAAACTAAAAAAAAAGGCAAAAACTACAAAAAAACTAAAAACTAATAAAAAAAATAAAAAAGCTAAAAAACTAAAAAAACTAAAAAAAGGTAAAAAACTAAAAAAACTAAAAACTAAAAAAAAACTAAAAAAGGTAAAAACTAAAAGAACTAAAAAAGAAAAAAATAAATGACGACACTCAAAGAGAAAGCGACCAGGACAAAAGGAATGTTCGATTAGCAATCAACAAAGCACCGGGACACAGGGAGTATAAATGACGACCAGGAAAAACTACAAAAAAACTAAAAAGAAAAAAAAACTAAAAACTAATAAAAAAAATAAAAAATCTAAAAATCTAAATAAACTAAAAAAGAAAAAAAAAGGAAAAAAATAAAGGAGAAAAACAAAACTAAAAAACGAATGTATATACAGACCGGGACACCGGGATACAAATGATGACCGGGACCCGGGACACAGGGAATATAAATGACGACCGGGACACAGGGACACAACTACAACGGGGACACCGGGGGAAACAGGGGGATAACCTGACAATCTATTTATATGCAAAGACAATGGGACAGCAAAGAATGTTGTATATTCGCAAGTTTTACGTAGTTAAAACCATATATATATATATATCTATATTCACAGGTGGGACATAGGGACACAACTACAATGGCGCGTAACTATTATGGCGCGTAACGACTTACGCGCGCGGGGGGGCTTGGGGGGGGCGCGAAGCGCCCCCACCAACTAGGTGTTGGGGTGGCGCGAAGCGCCACCCCAACAGCTAGTATATATATATATATATATACTAGCTGTTGGGGTGGCGCTTCGCGCCACCCCAACACCTAGTTGGTGGGGGCGCTTCGCGCCCCCCCCAAGCCCCCCCGCGCGCGTAAGTCGTTACGCGCCATAATAGTTACGCGCCATTGTAGTTGTGTCCCTATGTCCCACCTGTGAATATAGATATATATATATATATATGGTTTTAACTACGTAAAACTTGCGAATATACAACATTCTTTGCTGTCCCATTGTCTTTGCATATAAATAGATTGTCAGGTTATCCCCCTGTTTCCCCCGGTGTCCCCGTTGTAGTTGTGTCCCTGTGTCCCGGTCGTCATTTATATTCCCTGTGTCCCGCGTCCCGGTCATCATTTGTATCCCGGTGTCCCGGTCTGTATATACATTCGTTTTTTAGTTTTGTTTTTCTCCTTTATTTTTTTCCTTTTTTTTTCTTTTTTAGCTTATTTAGATTTTTAGATTTTTTAGTTTTTTTTATTAGTTTTTAGTTTTTATTTCTTTTTAGTTTTTTTGTCCCGGTCGTCATTTATATCCCCCTGTTTCCCCCGGTGTCCCCGTTGTAGTTGTGTCCCTGTGTCCCGGTCGTTATTTATATTCCCTGTGTCCCGGTCGTCATTTGTATCCCGGTGTACCGGTCTGTATATACATTCGTTTTTTAGTTTTGTTTTTCTCCTTTATTTTTTTCCTTTTTTTTTCTTTTTTAGTTTATTTAGATTTTTAGATTTTTTAGTTTTTTTATTAGTTTTTAGTTTTTTTTTCTTTTTAGTTTTTTTGTAGTTTTTACCTTCTTTTTAGTTTTGTTAATTTTTTTTTTTACTTGTGTCCTGGTCGTCATTTATACTCCCTGTGTCCCGGTGCTTTGTTGATTGCTAATCGAACATTCCTTTTGTCCTGGTCGCTTTCTCTTTGAGTGTCGTCATTTATTTTTTTCTTTTTTAGTTCTTTTAGTTTTTACCTTTTTTAGTTTTTTTTTTAGTTTTTAGTTTTTTTAGTTTTTTACCTTTTTTTAGTTTTTTTAGTTTTTTAGCTTTTTTATTTTTTTTATTAGTTTTTAGTTTTTTTGTAGTTTTTGCCTTTTTTTTTAGTTTTTTGTCCTGGTCGCTTTCTCTTTGAGTGTCGTCATTTATTAGTTTTTTCCTCTTTTTTTTTAGTTTTTTATTGGTTTTTACCTTTATTTTAGCTTATTTTTCAGTTTTTTCCTTTTTTTTAGTTTTTTTTTATTTTTTATTTTTTTTTAGTTTTTTACCTTTTTTTAGTTTTTTTAGTTTTTTTAGTTTTTTAGCTTTTTTACTTTTTTTATTAGTTTTTAGTTTTTTTTTGTAGTTTTTTGCCTTTTTTTAGTTTTTTTCAGTTTTTTTTTAGTTTTTTATTGGTTTTTACCTTTATAGTTTTTTTAGTTTTTTAGCTTTTTTATTTTTTTTATTAGTTTTTAGTTTTTTTTTGTAGTTTTTGCCTTTTTTTAGTTTTTTCAGTTTTGACGTCACCTAATCCAGTTTTTTCAGGTGACGTCACCTGACACATCCATCCACACATCCATCCACACATCCATCCACAGACAACTTATTTTTATATATATAGATATATTAGCTGTTGGGGTGGCGCTTCGCCCCCCCCCCAAGCCCCCCCGCGCGCGTAAGTCGTTACGCGCCATATTAGTTACGCGCCATTGTAGTTGTGTCCCTATGTCCCACCTGTGAATATAGATAGATATATATATATATATATATATATATATATATATATATATATATATATATATATATATATATATGTATATATATATATATATATATATATATATATATATATATATATATATATATATATATGTTTTTAACTACGTAAAACTTGCGAATATACAACATTCTTTGCTGTCCCATTGTCTGTGCATATAAATAGATTTTCAGGTTTACCGACTCTTGAACATGCAACATATAATGGTCCATGGGAAAACAATCCGTATTCAGATCTATACCTCATGATTCTAGTGATTGCCCTTGAGCTTTGTTGATGGTGATTGCTAATCGACCATTCCCTGAGTCGCCATCGTCATTTATATATCCCCCTGTGCACCCCGGCGTCCCCTTTGTAGTTATGTCCCTGTGTCCCCGGTCGTCATTTATATTCCCTGTGTCCGGTCGTCATTTGTGTCCCCGTGTTCCAGTCTGTGATTTCTCTTTGAGTGTCCCAGGCGTCATTTATATTCCTTGTGTCCCGGTGTCCCGGTCGTCATTTATATCCCCCTGTGCCCCCCGGCGTCCCCATTGTAGTTGTGTCCCTGTGTCCCGGTCGTCATTTATATTCCCTGTGTCCCGGTCGTCATTTGTATCCCGGTGTCCCGGTCTGTATATACATTCGTTTTTTAGTTTTGTTTTTCTCCTTTATTTTTTTCCTTTTTTCTTTTTTTTTCTTTTTTAGTTTATTTAGATTTTTAGATTTTTTAGTTTTTTTGTTAGTTTTTAGTTTTTTTGTAGTTTTTACCATTTTTTTAGTTTTTTTAGTTTTTTTTTTACTTATGTCCTGGTCGTCATTTATACTCC
>NW_027064123.1:0-28054 GCF_032884065.1 Artemia franciscana
TTTACTTACTGCCCTTAACCCCGAAGACTTTTCGAAGGATGACATCCCCAAGGATGAATTACTAGACCTTTCAACTATGCTGAACAAAAAGTTTTCTTAAAGTTTGATCGGATGTAACTTGGGAAATGATATGCTTGTGGGAAAGGGGCTGGCTGCTATCCATTGTCTTTTGACTCTGAAAAGGCCTCTTCATCTTATGATTTCCAATCTTATGAGTCCCATCCTATCCGAGATTTATACGACCATCTGTTTCATCAGATCCTTATATACTCGGGGTATAACTTAAAACCCTTGCCCCTGGATTCTGGAGGGACAAATTGTGTTTTCTTTATTTGTTGTCATTTTAAGAATAATGATGTGAAATTTCAGCCCCTCCCATGGAAAATACCCCCTCGGAAAATTCCTCCATAGAATGGTCCGTAAACGGGAGGCCTCTCCCAGATAGTTCCCTCCTCCCTATAAATTTCCGTGGGAAACGAAGGGGTTTCCTATACTAGGGGGTTTCCTCCTCCTCAATTCCTCACTCCTTACTTTCAAGTTTTTCTTAGTACTTTTAAATATCTTCTTATTTTAATTAAATAGTTCTTGTGGTTCAGATATTTCTTAAAGAGCTGGGAAAAAGTCAAACTTTAGGATGAATAGCAACATATTAAAAAGGGAGCGACTCTCCTCATATACTGAAGAATTTCTTTGCGTTTCAAGTCTTAATAGATCCATACTTTCAGTTGAAAAAACATGTTTTTTTTTCAATTTTTTATTTATTTCCGAGTAATGATATTAAGCAGGCTTCTTCCATGGAAAATATCTCTTCCCACAGAGGGAAGCTTCATGGATAAATAAGGTTGAACTTCTAGCCATAATCTGATTATCATGTTAAATTATGAGCCATTTTATGATCAAATATTGAATCTATTATATCCAAGAAAAGTTCTTAAAGTTGATGCTATTTATTAGCAATTCACCCTTAGTTTTGATATAGAAGCTTATTGTGTTTTTTTTTTTATCAAATGGCTATATTTCCAAATTGAAACTATCACCATTTAAAAAAATGGTAATAAATAACATATCTATACAACAACCACATACTATTACAGTCTGTTGATACATATCCTTCTTTCCTCTATTTATTGAAAAACAAATATAACATCACAAGAATTAATACATTTTGGGGAAGTGGAATCAAGTGTTTAGTCCTGAACTGATTATTTTTTTGTGTTTCTTTATTATGTATCATAATGAAATTGTTATAACTATCCCACACTTTAGCTCTTAGCTGGGGAAATTTTAAAGTTATTTTTCACATTTCCATAATTTCTGTCCTAAAAAGTTGTAAAATTCTGGTATTATAGATTTTTATTTTAGAAATTTATCAACTAGCTGATTGAAACTTATATAAACTGACTCTTATCACGAATTATGGACAAAGAAAAGTTGAAAGCTCGTGCCTTTGCCAAAGTCCGCTCGTAAGGCATTCAAAATCCTTGAAAGTCAGGTCTTGATTTTGAGGAAGATAAAGTTTCAAGCTCATTCTGAATTTCCCAGATGTAATCATTTTGACCGATTCCGTCAAACCCTGCAAAGGGTGAAGGGGTGGTAGAAGAGCTTAAAAACCCCTTTCCAAGTTATTCTCTTGGCTGTAGATTCATTCCATATTTCTTACACTGCACTATATTCTGTTTTAAAAATAGGAGAAGGGTAAAATTTACTTTCAGCAAAAATAAATGGTACATTCGAATTTTTAATTAAATCCTGGTTCTTAAGGGGTGTCCACTTCTTAGCTATGCCATTAGTGAGTTAATCGAAAAATTCACAAAGTGGTCTATGATTCGTCAGCTTTGTCTACCAATTTTAAACTTTGGAGGTTGGAACCAAGGGGGTACTTTGTCCCTGGGGGTCCATAACAGAACTAAAACCCTTGCCAAGGGCAATAAATAAAAGACGAGGTCGAAGAAGGCCCCTCAAATTTACACTCAACAGGTCTCACTGGCGTGTCAACATGTTCCATGAGTTGCAAACCTTCTCCTAGTTGCGGGTTAAATGGCATGGTGACGCAGAAAACCATACTGGGAGAATCCTCTATAGGAGGACAACTGCAAAAGGTCGAAAGATCCAGATCTATGGACAACGGCCTCTGCAGAGGGCTGTCTTGACCCTTTCAGGGTACCTGCAAGACTGAGAATTTTTTGTTCATCTCTATTTGTATGTGAGCAACAGCGCCTCTCAAAGAAATTATTGCCTAGTAAACAACACAGCATTCGCAATGGATTCTGATTAAGTTAAAAAATAATAAACCATACCCAACATAAATTTCTAATAGATTTTATCTGTGTTTTTGAACACAAAATCTAGCAACTTCAGTACATCACTTGCCATGTAAATTTTACAATAGTCTTTTCTATTTTACATTCTCGCATAGCCCAAATCCTCTAAGCAAATTTAAAGTCGGCAGAGATGCGAATATGGTCGTGAAGTGAATCATAAAATGATTCGATGAATGGTAATTTATCCTCACGAAGCTTTGAGATAGAGTTTTAGTACTCATACACATATATGTCCTTACAGGTTAAAAAATAATGAACCTTATGATCTGGAAGCCAATTTTTAAGTAGGTGGAAACTATTAAAATCGTCGCTTTTCTGTACTTGAATCAATCGACTGAGGGATTTGGGGGAAATACTATAGGAGTCTAAAAACAGATTTTATTTAAGCATGTATTACCATTATCTCTTGTTTTTAATGGAGTTCTAAGACCAGTAGCTTCTCAGACGATTTGGGCTTGATATTATACAAAAAGGAACCGTCTACCCATGTTTCATCTACAAGTCCGCCTAGTTGCAAACGTATAAATGCCAGTAATGTGAATTTCAAATCATGCTAAAATTGTACATACAAACAGGTAGAAAATATTGTTGTCTAACAGGCTGTCCATGAAAGTTACTCCCCTCTTTAAAATCGGGTTGTTCGAATGGTGATGGTCACTGAATAACATCCCTCCTCTCCAACTACCTTCAATGAATTTCCCCTTAAAAACCAAACATATTTTTAATTTTGAATTGTAAACTAATCCTCTGGTGATAGATTTATTGGATGGAAAATATAGTGCAGCCGTGAAATTGACTTATTTGCTCTCTTAACAGGTACTGTCATGGTCGTGCCCATATAATCCTCCCCGCCCAATTTCTCAAAAACCTCTGCCCATTTAATGGTATCACATGAGTCTCGTTTTCCAAGGGTATAAGAGTCTACAAACTCTTCATTTCCTACTAACCTCTGTCTCTGAAAACTCCTGTTGTTACTCCTGCACCTTTTAAATAATTATTCTAAACGTTGAAATTGTAATCACACCTTAAAATTATCGACAACATAAATATGCATTGCAACAAAAAAATTTTTAATTAATGGAATATGGAGTGTCATCGTAAGAAAATTCATGCTTTAGAATTGTTCCATAAAATAATTCATTATATTTTCTCTTGAGATGGCACATTTTTAACAAGACGACTTTTAACATGGTTTCCAGCCACAATCTCATTACGTATTTCATCACTGGTATTATTGGGTTTATTGAATGTATCTATGGGTAAACTGTGGGTGATTCTAGTATCATTTGCAGGCGCATTGTTTTTCATCAGTTAATCTTTATATTCCTTTGTAATATTACCTACTAATGTCCTTTTACTTTACCAGCGGTTTCATAGTCTATTCCGACATTGTTTTTATATAGATTGGAGTTCCGGCTATATAGATAAGATATGGCTTATGATATAAACGCAGCAATAGGGTTGTCTTCTTCTTGTTTTCTTTTGAATATTATTATTAGAAAGATGTTGATAGGATCTATCAAAAAGTAATTTGCTACCACCAGTAATAGCAAGAAGTTTGCCTCCGTCATCAACTAAATGTTTATGTTTGGTTTCTCTTTGACCGCTTTTATCTCTGAGAATTTTACTCTTGAATATCCACAATCACAAGGGATGAAATTTTTTTAGCACTCCTAAGAACTTTATTCTCTTACTGTCATGACAACGCAGACAGACATTTCAAATAATATATCCATTATTTCTTGTTTCCTAATTCAAATATTTTTCTATTTACGTTGATTTTATCTCGTATACATATTTTATTAAAATATTATATCTTCTCTAATTAAAGTAAGATGCAAGTGACTATCCTTCCAGTGCGCTATTAATACTGATATACAAAAAAATTAGCTACTTTCGATGACCAGCAATGGAGTACTACGGGGGCTGCTGCACAAAAAAAATCCTGGAACTGGAACTTTCATCGGAATTCTTGGAACAAAAATTAAGAAATTGTGGAGAGAAGTAGAAGAATTGTACCGGAGCTGACGGAACCAGAACTGGTGACACAAGAGCTGGAATGGTTAGAATTGATACTGGAACTTGAACCAGGCAGGGAGCCAGCAGAATTGGAACTAGAATCGCTGTAACTGGGGCAGATGTGTTGGAAACGGAACTGGAACTAGTATAACTGGGACTTGTGAAACTATTGCGTTAGTGGGTTCATGAAGGATAACGAATTCATTCTTTAAATCTAATATTAACTAATTCATGGGGAGCAATATTCCCTAGTATGAAATTTATTGAGAGTGGGAGCCCTCTGGAGGGTTGTCATGGGGTCATTGAAGGTCATCCATTAGAAAGGAGGGGCTCAGGACTGGTCAAGCATCTCTTCTGTTGTTTCTCAAAGAATTTTAAGAATTCCTCTAGTGGGACTTTTTTTCTTAATTTTCTATTTTCTCTTCGTAAACCCTTTTAAGTGTACTCTATATCCTTTTCCAGGAGGTTCGTTGTGTGTTTAGCTTTCTTTGGCTGGTAATGGTACCCTTTCTTCCATTAGTTTCCTAATTGACCAACCTAAAACTGTGATTCTCTCAATTCTTTTTTATTTATCTTTTTTATTCCATTCATTTATTCAATATTTAGCTCATCATTTAGTTTCTTGTGTGTCTTGAAATTGGAAAGCCCAAAAAACCAGTTAAAACTTCAAGCATTAAAAAAAAGTATTTTTGATAAGCATGCATTGTGTAAGTGATTTCCCTAGCTTGTAATTCTGTATTTATTTAAAAAGTTTTTTCGAAAGCAATATCCACCAGTGGAGGCGTAGAAAGAAAATGTGAAGAATTTCAATATAGCTCTCCTCGTATGTCTTCAGGATCAGAATGGAGCAATGGAAAAAATAACATCAACAATAAAAAATGAGCAAAATATGGAACTAATTCAAATTCATTGTTTCCCCTTGAATTTACCTCTAATAATCCATCAACCCCCTCAAATGACCAACACGAAGGAAAAAATACGGTACGAAACAAAACTTTAAGAATAAGTGACAATGCCCATTAAGTACGCTACATTGTGCAAATGATTTTACTAGCTGGTAATTTCATACTGATTTTATATTTCTGAAAAAAGCCGTATAAGTCACTAGAGGTGTAGAGAGAGAAAATAAAGAGATTTCAGTCCCGCTGTTAATGTAAAAAACATTTTTTAGGATATTTGAATGTCTTAAAATGCTTAAGTGATGAAGACAGGTGCCACAGAGTGCCAAGAGGGGGGGGGGTGCTGGCCATGGTAACTCACGATCTAACAATGAAATTGTATGTTTCTACTGTTATGACGATTCTATATGTGCCCAAGGTGCCACGGGACAGCCACATGGAGCCACGATGATGCGTAAACTGTGCTAATGTTTGAATATCGAAGAAAATATTTCAATCAACGCTTTAAAGTGTGGTTTTACACGAAACAAAATGAAAGAAATCAATGCAAGCTTAAAAATGAGTTTCATTGGCCAAATATATGGATCCACCTGACAAAATATGGATTCTTGCTGGAAATACAATGAAAGGGGCACTGAGTATCAGGTGCCAAGATCAGTCATAGTCCATGGATGGTAATTCATTTTTGTTATCTCATGCATTGTTTTCATTCCCCTCCCCCCCCAAAAAAAACGAATTTTTTACATTTGTAATAATTATAAATTACAAATTAAATACTTATCTCAATCTATCACTTTATCTATTTTGCATATTCCTTCCAACTTTGTTATACTTGTATGTTTTGCCATTTTTTTATGCATTCTTTGCGCTTTTCATTCTCCTATCTGTTTTTCAGCTTTTTTTGATAATTTCGTGTATTTTGTGTGTACTTATCTTTCATTACTGTATTTCATTCAAGTGTTCCTTTAATTTTTTTATATTTTGTTTTTTTTTTGTTTTTTTGTCCCCTTATTTTCTCTGTGAATCGTTCTCATTAAATTGTGAATAAGGGATCGATAACTGGTTATTAAAATCATGTTATAATGATGCTTGCTTAACGCTTCACTGAGTTCAATGCCTAAATTAACCTATTCTTGTATAGTTGGTATCAAACAATTAATAACAATAGAACAACCGGGTTTGGGCACTAGATAAATCATCAATAATACGTGTCGCTTAATAGGGCCCTGGTTGGAATTGGGTTGCTTGAGGTTTGCTAGATAAACAATTAACTATTATATAGCACCCATATGTTACACCAACGTCTATTGTATATCAAAACAAGTGTCATTGATAATAAAATTTTGTCATCCTCAATAAATTCGCATAGGTAAACAATTTACTTTGACGTAACAACCTTGAAAAAAATCTCGAAGAAATACACCCCTTATAGCGTTATATAACAACCAAGTGTACATAACAGACCAGTGATCAAGAATATTATCGTTTGAGGTATAAGTAACTTCAGGTATACATCCTATGGGCCTCAGAGAATTTTTTATGGTGTCAATGCTTACTATTTCAACTAAATCCCTCTGTAATTGGCCCAAAATCTTTTTGGTCACTCGAAACGATCACTAAAGCTTTCAATTTCCTTTCAAATGATCTGATACAATGTGTTTGAGGGCGGAAAAATGGTCTGATACAATAGTCCCCGGGAACAAAAAAGCAACCACAAAAAAAAAGAAAGAAAGAAATTACACGCATCGGTGATGTTTCTTGTGGCAAAAACAGATTGAATTTTCGTATAAGGGAGCTTGAAACCAACAGAATTGGTTTTCTGATTAACTGAATTTTATTACAGCCAATTTATTTAAAAAGTCCAAAGATCAAATTACAATGCCTCTGTGTTGATCAGCTCCCCCTCCAAGACCCTCGAAGGAGTGCTGTCAGTTATGCAAGTTGCTCATTGTTAATATATATATATCGATTATGAGCAAGCTCTCGATTCTATTCATAGAACAGCGTTAACAAAGGTCTTATCGTTATATGGTATACCAGAAAAATGCTTTAAAGTGATTCGCGCTATGTACGAGAATGATACTGCTGCGGTTAAGGTAGGAAATGAGGTTAGCAACTGGTTTTGTATCAATCAGGAGTTAAGCAGGGTTGTGTTCTATTCCCCTTTATATGGATCATTTTGATGGACTTCGTCTTAAGGAGCACAGGAAAGGCAATTGGAGACCATGGAATCAAATGGGGTGGAAGAACGCTCCTGGACTTAGATTATGCTGATGATTTAAGCATATTAGATGAAAGTGTGAGCAAAATGAATGAATTTTTAGAGGTTTTACGAGTTCAGGGTGCTAAAATAGGCTTGAAAATTAATGTTAAGAATACTAAGTTACTAAGGCTAGGAATAAGTGAAGATGAACAGTTGACATTAGGTAACAAAAAGATTGATCAGGTTGGGAGCTTCAGTTACCTTGGTAGTATTAATGGTAAAGATGGTGGGAGCAATGAAGATGTTAAAAGTAGAATAGCTAAGGCTCAGGGTGTATTTTCACAGTTAAAAAAAGTTCGGAAGAATAGAAAGGTAAGTCTACAAACCAAGATTAGAATATTGGAGGCTACAGTGATGACAGTGGTCGAATATGGCTCTGAAGCATGGGCACTCCGAAAGCAGATGAAATTTACTAGATATTTTCCAGAGAAATTTCCTACGGATTGTTCTGGGTACCCGGCTGACTGACCGTATTTCAAACAGTAGGTTGTACGAAAAGTGTGGTTCAATCCCGCTTTCTGGGGCTATAATGAAAGAAAGGTTGAGATGGCTAGACCGCGTTCTACGGATGAAGGATGAGAGATTACCGAATATTGTCCTTTTTGGCCAACCGTCTGGAGCTACACGGAAAGCAGGTCTTCCTTGTCTGGGTTGGGAGGATGTCTTAAATAAAGATTTAAAGGGAATGGGAACTTCCTGGGAGGTTATAAAGAGAGAGGTTTTAAATAGATTAGGTTGGAGGAGGAGCGTGCGTAGCTGTGTTGGCCTCAGGCGACTTGGTGCTGCGGTGAGTTATAGGTAGTAGTAGTAGTAGTTCTTATACAAAGTGTAGTTGTATATCTTTTGGCTCTTTCAGTTAGAACTCGTATGTTCCATTGCTCTTTTTAAGATTCAAAAGTAACAAGAGCACAGGCATCCCTCCATACACTTTTTTCCCTTAAGTTCATGCAATTCAAATTTTTGATAGTCCAAGGTTCAAGTATTTATGCCCCTGGGGTTGACAGCCCCCTAGCTGTCGATGTAAGGGCTGTAAGTTATACAAGCTACTCATTGTTAAGAAATATGGTATTTTGTTAAGAAAGAAGGGTAGATTTGGTCCTAGAACTCCAAAATATCTTAGTGTGTGATGATGAAACTTTGAACATTTCTTGAGAGGGTTGCCAAACACAATAAAAACACATTTTGTCCCTTATGGTTGCAAATAGGAAATATCAGCAATATTGATATCGAATTATCAAAAAATCCCTCCCGATCATAGAAAATCCTTGGTTTAATATAATCATCTCAGAAACAAACACAAAAATAAAAATAAAAACAAATAATAGTGCACGTAAACTGATCTTTAAGTAGCGACCAAGACAACATGGCCTTTCCATCACAAAAAACAATAAACATTGGGTTTATTTCATTGTAATTTTATTTCGTTTCTAATCACAGTTGACTGAGGTCGGCTCTATAATATAGATCTGAAAATTCCTAAGGCTTACCGTATATAAATGTCAATGTTTGACGGAATTTTCCTGTTCTTGTTTTTATTTATGATAATTTTTTAACAGATAATGCATAATATGAAATATTTGTATATAAGAGCTTAAATCCCCTAGAGAAGGATTCTCTGACTATTTTTTTGCCACTTGGTATTTACCAAGAGACATATAGTGGTCGAAAATTCTGTCGGTCGGTCTGTCGATCTGTCTGTCGGTCGAACTGTCCCGGTGTTGCTAGCTTCGGCAGTTCCAGATAAGTTAGGACAATAAAATTTGGCAGGTGTATCAGAAACAAAACCAGATTAAATTAGAAATAGTGGTTTTTCCGATTCGACCAACTGGGGGGAGTGGGAGGACTGTTAAGGCGGAAAAAGTAAAAAAAATGAAATATTTTAAACTTACGAACAGATGATCGGCTCTTAATGAAATTTGATATTTAGAAGACTATCGTGTCTCAGAGCTCTTATTTTAAATCCTGACCGGTTCTGGCGCCATTGTCGGGAATTGAAGAGGGATTTGGTCATATGGTTTAATTATAGACTTTTGTATATCGAAAGTAGAAATTTTGGGGCAAGTGGATAAATCTGTTTGTTTGTTGTTATGAGAGAACTTAAATTGTAAATTGTTTGATGGATTATACATCTATTATCGTGTTATTAAAAGTAAGCGTTATATACGTAGGCTGCCTCTGGAACAAGGCGTCCATCCTACACTTGCTTTGATAAAACAAATTATGGAATCCACTCGCTACGGATCTTTTTGTAATGTAAGTTCTATGGAATTATTTAACCGATTAGTTATCGTATTTTTTCTGTAAGGATAGAATATTACTTTTAAATTAGCCGGAATACTTGTTGTATATAAAGCTTTTCATAAGTGTCGTGATAAAGAAATAATTCTTATTCATCATAAAATAAATTCTTAATTGTATGGTAAAGTAATTACAGCTGAATCGATGAAAAATGGCATTTTTTAGAAGGATAACAGATGATTTAATATTATTGCAGCAACTTTTAGCAACCGATGAGTTAATTTTACTAGTTGGAAAAGGAGTATTTAGGAGTAAAAATAAGTATTTCCTACAGCTGTTTTGGTGGTTTTAAATTTCTAAGTATATCCAAATTTTTCAATTTATTTTTTATTAATTCATCAAATTCTTCATTACTTGCTAAAGCACTTATAGCTAGTTTTATATTATTTGAAGAGGTTGTAAAATAGAAACCAATGAACAAAAAGCAATCTGGACAGTTGTAGCAACAATTCGAGCTAACTTGGCTAATTGGAACAGCAAATGAACAAAGATTAATGTGGTTAGTCGCAGCCGGTATATTAGATGATTTATACCACTCTTTCTTTTCTGGAGGGGTTATTTAATTTCCAAAAGTTACTTTTGATCGAAATAATATTTAATTTAAGTATACTTTCGAGAAGTTCGTCCATTTTCAATCTTATCCAAATTATCTGTATCGAAAACTTGTTAGAAACTGATTTATTATACGAAGGAAAAGCATTAAATATACATAATTTTTGTAAATAAGGGGCTGGAGAAAATCGACAAACTTATAAAAACGCTCCAGGAGTTTTTTTGCAAACAAGATGCATTTACTCCATATCTTGATATTGTTGGTATGAAGACCGCTTCTGCTGTTAGTTCTTTTCGTTCACGATCTAACTTCAGGTCTAATCTTTGGCCACCTTGTATTAAGTAAACGTACATGGAACCAGCAACTGATAAAGGAATTACGAAATTTTTTCTGGAATTTAGAAATTCCTAATCGTACTTCTAATAATATCCCTACTAAGCATTTAAGCTCATACGTCGTATTATTATCTCTCCTTTAATGAAACTTATTAACATCTTCTTTCAGCATGGTATTTTCCCAGTTTTCTCAAGAGTGCTCGAGTCATCATATTATATAACAGTTAAGACAATTAAGAAACAGTTCAGACAATTATCGGCAAATTTCTTTGTTTTTCTGCGTCTAGCAAAATATTTGAGAAGGTGATGGTTTCTCTTCTTCATAACTTTCTTACTTCTAAAATTTGTCTGACGATTTTTAATTTGGTTTTTGAGCAAATTATTCAACTGAACATGCTTGTGCAGCTTTATTAAATTATCTTGACTGTGTTCTAGACTGCTGTTTTATTCCTGATGCTTTGCCTGTGAATATTAAAAAACCCTTTGATTCTTTAGCCCAAAGTTTGGTATATTTAAAGTTCCTTGTTTTTAAACTTTGGTATTTTGACATTAGAGCTAGTCTGTTTGTTTGGTTTAGGTCTTTAATTTTTGGTAGAACAATTTCTGTTAATCTACTTTTTTGCTGAACATTAAATATTGACCCGGGGTCACTTAAGGGTTACTTTTAGGGCCAGTATTTTTCATAAAATAGCCTGTGTAAATGACCTTATTTTTGTTGATAGGAATAAACATACTCTTTATTAATATCGTCTATGTCGTCCAAAATTTTTCTTTACCATTAGTAGGGCCATTGTGGAATTTGCCACAGCATGCCCCAGCAACCAGCTCCGGGTTACTAGAAGTCAGAATATGCTATTGATTTTTCTTCAAGACACAGGTTGTATTGATTTTTCATGTATTGTGAATACCTGAATGTTATGCAATAGTTAATTGTTTGCCAATAAAGTGAAAAAAGAATCATCAATGCAACGGCACAATGACAGAAGTAAACACACACCACGCAGCCGAACATTAAAAAAAAAGAAAATAAAGAAAGGAAGACTATTTTCCTACTTTAATAATTCAGATAGAGAAGTACTTGAACGAGGCCTTAGCCCTCCTCATCCATCCCATTAGATTGGTCAAACAGCTTAGCCATACACATTCAACCACAAAGAATAGTCCATGAACAGGCAGTCGTGTCATCAGTTAGTATAAGTCATCATTAACAGAAGGCTTAAGACAATGAGACAAACAAATAGTTCAAAAGTGACCACCAAACACAAGGGCTCATCAGAAAAATATACACTTGCCTATAGTTTTTTGGCGCTGTAGATTCCCTACCCAAGCAAAGCGGCGCACCTACGACTAGCTCATTATGGTGTTCCCGTGATGGATATCTCCCAGTAAATACATACATATTAATAGACACTTGCAAAACAACCAAATAGCTCCCGAATTAACTTGTTGTACCTTGGTTTTGGCCCTCGTGTATTTGTGGTAGACTAAATGATCTTACATATAAGCTTGTATATTAATACTTTAATTTTATTAAAGACATGGCGCCCTGTTAAGTGAACGTCAGGCTTGTATGACATTCAAAGATAACGCCACACTACTGCCACATTAGGGCGGTGCCACGCTAAGCGAACTCAAATAATTTTAGTTTGAAAGGTGTTAGTCTAATGTAACCTATCAGTTATTTGATTTATTATAAAGTATTTTTGTATTTTGTAGGGATATTTTTTAAACTGTAGAAACTATTTTGAATTCTTTAGAAATTTATTTGCTTTGTAAAAGCTATTTTTATTTGTAAGAACTATATAGGATTTTTGTTTGAACCTCTTATATTCTGTAAGAAGTATTTTCGATGTTTTTCTAATTTTTGCGTTTTATAAGAAATATTTCGTATTTTGCAGCAACTATGTTTTTATTTCGCTAAAACTAATTTGGATTTAAGTAAATTATTTTGGTATTTTGTAAGAATAGTCTTATGTTTTCTTAGCAACTATTTGGAAAATAATTAAAGTTTTTGTATTGTTTTATAATTATTTTAGTTTTGTAAGAACTTCTTTGGAATTTCTTTGAACTTTTTATATTCTGTAAGGATTATTTTCGACTTTGTTGGAATTTTTTGTGTTTCGTAATCAGTATCCTGTATTTTACTGTAGCTATTTTTTATTTTCTTAGAATTACCGTGGATTCATCTAAAGTATTTTTGTATTTTGTTAGAATAACTTTGTTTCGTAAGAAGTATTATAGATTTTTTAGAACTTTATTCTATTTTGTAAGATTTTTTTAATAACTATTTTTGATTTAGTTTGAACTTTTTGTGCATACTGTAAGAAGTATTATGGATGTCGTTACAATTTTGTGTTTTGTAACAAGTATTTTTATATTGCAGCAACTATTTTTATGCTGTTAGAACTGTGTTGGGTTTATGTAAAATATTTTTGTATTTGTAAGAATAATTTTTGTTTTGTAAAAACTTTTTGTGTTTTGTAAGTCATTTCTGCTTTTAAGAATTGTTTTGGATTTTCTTAAAGTTTTTGTATTCTGAAATCAAATATTTTGGATTTTTTTTAGAATTACATAGGTTTTTTTTTAACAGGTATTTGTATTTTGCTGTCCTAATTATTTTTTTATTCTGTTAGAAAAAATTTGAATTTGTGTAAAGTGTTCGGTATTTTGTAAGAATAATTTTTGTTTTGTAAGAAATGTTTTGGATTTGTTTAGAGCTTTTTATATATTGCAAGAACTATTTATGTTTTGAATGAACTATTTTAAGTTTTCTTTGAACTTTTCGTGTTTTGTTACAAGTGTTTTGCATTTTGCAGTTACCAATTTTTATTCTGTTAGAACTATCATGGATTTTTGAAAAGTATTTTGTATTTTGTAGGAATGATTGTCGTTTTGTAGCAACTATTTTGGATTTTATTGAAGTTTTTGTATTGAGTAAGAAATATTTTTCTAAGAACTATTTTGGTCATTCTTTGAACTTTTTGTATTTCCCTAGAACTATTTTCAATGTTGTTAGAGTTTTTCTGTTTTTAAACGAGTGGTTTTGTGTTGTGGCAGCAGCCATTTTTTAAACTGTTACAATTGTTTTGGATTTCTTTGTGTTTTTCAGCAAGTTTTTCTTTTCTGTACGAACTTTTTTGGATTTATGTAAAGAATTTTTTTTATTTTGTAAGAAAAATATTTGTCTTTAAAAACTAGTTGCGATTTTGTTAGATCTTTTTTTATTTTGTAAGAATTATTTTTGTTTTGTTAGCAATATCGCTGTGGCATTCTGCTCTCAAGTTAAAATTTTTTCCTGCCCTGGATGTATTAAATTTAGGCAGATAATGAACAAAAGGCTATCACGAAGGGGTTGGCTTGCAAATGCAGAGACCAATTCGAAAACGAAAACCCTTGGAGTTATAACAACAATTTAAAAAAATAACCTGAAAATTCCTGAGGAATTAGAATTTGTGCCACAGGGTGCTAGAGGACCAAATGTTTCACGGAGAGTTGGCTTGCAAAAATATAAGTCAATGGAGTTAAAATACCAATAATATCAAGAAAATGTCTGAAATGCCTTCAAAATGATAATGTATGATACACGGTACCACGGTCCAGCTACAAAGTGCCACAGGGCAGTAATTTCAATGGGCTATAACGAAGAGGTTGGCTTGTAAAAACACACTTATTTGAAAACACAACCGATGGAGTTGAAATATCACTTTTATCAACAAATGTAAAAAAATACCTTAGGATTGATAATATGTGCCGTGGGGTGACATGGGCCAGCCACAAAATGCCATAGGGTGAGAAAAAATAACCTGAAAATTCCTGAGGAATTAGAATTTCTGCCACACGGTGCTAGAGGACCAAATGTTTCACGGAGAGTTGGCTTGCAAAAATATAAGACAATGGAGTTAAAATACCAATAATATCAAGAAAATGTCTGAAATGCCTTCGAAAGGATAATGTGTGATAAACGGTACCACGGTCCAGCTACAAAGTGCCACAGGGCAGTAATTTGAATGGGCTATAACGAAGAGGTTGCATTGCAAAAACACACTTATTTGAAAACACAAACCGATGGAGTTGAAATATCACTTTTATCAAAAATGTCAAAAAATACCTTAGGATTCATAATGTTTGCCACGGGTTGACACGGGCCAGCAACAAAGTGCCATAGGGTGAGAATTGCCACGATATGTCACGAGGGGATGGCTTTTAAAACACAAACCAATGGAGTTAAACCATCATTTATATCAAGAAAATGTCTTAAAATGTCTTAGGAATGATATTGATGTCACAGGCCAGACACCGAGTGCCAAAGGCCGTCAATTGCTTGAAAATAATACCTACAAAAATTAACTAAATATGAAAATACGTCACATGTCTTTTGCAACCTTGAATTTGCCTCTAATACCTTCTCTCCCCTCAATTGACCTATATGTATGCAAAAATACTTTAAGGTATAAACTTTAAGATTAATTGATAATATCCCTCAAATAAATTTACATCATGCATATGCTTTAACCAAATGCTGTTTTCATACTTATTTGCTAGAGGCTTAGTGAGAAAGTATGAGAAAACTTTAGCATAATTCCCCTCTTATGGTTCCTTACCAGAGAGAAACAGCGGGGAAAATAATACCAACAAAAAATTAACATTACATGGTATCAAGTCAAATGACTTGTGTCCTTTTGATTTTACCTCTAAGACCTTCCCCCTTCAACAGACTCATATGTATGCAAAAATATGGTACGATTTAATCCTTAAAATTAAATGATAATACCCGTCAAATACACTTGCATTGTGCAAACCTCTAAAATTAATGAGTTACCTCAAAACTTAAGAACCATATTTAAAATGCTAGGAGGGGTCTGCCCTGTTTGTAAAAGACAATTCTCTAGGTTTTAGAACGTTTTAATTGTATATGGAATAATATATAAAACTATTATATTGAAGTGAGTGAGGAAAAGGTTTATTCAAAAAAATATTTTAAATTCTATGGACTTTTAAGAATAATGCTAATTTTTGCTTAGTTACTGGAAATAAGAACAAGGTTCATTCAAGAAAGTATTTTAAATTCTATGGACTTTTAAGAATAAATGCTAATTTTTGCTTAGTTACTGGAAATAAAAACAAGGTTCATTCAAGAAAGTATTTAAATTCTCTGCCCTTCTTAACAATAAGGAAACATAAACTTAAAGACGAAAAGATATTGAATAAGAACAAATGTTTTACTAAAATTAAGGAGTAGTGTTAAAACTTAACAGCCATATCTAAATTGTCAGGAGGGGGCTGCCCTCTTTTTAAAAGGTAATTACTATATGTTTTAGGTTTTATTTTGCAGGGGAAAATATGTAAAACCACTGGTGGAAGAGAATAAGGAGATGGATCATTCAAGAATTTTTTTTTAATTCTATACCCTTTTTAAAATAAAGAAATATAGAATTAAAGACGAAAACTTTTAAATTAGATCAAAATTTGTCTAAGGGTAAGAAGCGATATTAATATTTAGGAACAATATCTAAAATACAAGGAGGAAGCAGTCCTGTTCATAGAAGGTAATTACTGTTAGTTTTATAGGGTTTCAATCTTACAGAGGAAAAATATATAAAACCATTGGTTGAAGGATTTTAAGCAAATGTAAATCCAAGAAAATAAAAAGGTCATTAAGCTATTCCCTTTTTTAAATAAAAAGGGAATAAAAGTTAAAAAGGGAATTATATGCCGATTTTAACAATAAAGGGGTATTCCCTACAAAAATCAATAGAAATAAGGAGAAAGCTCATTCAACAAAATGTTTTAAGTTCTTTGTTCGTTTTAACAATAAGCAAATATAAAATAAAAGACAAAAAGATATTGAATTAGATCAAATATTTTGCTAAGAATAATAAGCAATAAAAATTAAGAATTAAATGTTCAGCTTATGCTATTGCTTTAAGAATAATCATTGACAGTTTTCTTGAGTAATCAGTTTATGTTTCAATGCTTCCCTTGAATTTTCAAGCACTTCTGGGCAATAGATCAAATAAACAATAGTGTCACTATTTTTAAATTTACATAGCTTAACCCTTGCCGTTTTTACTAAAACCCAGGGAATACTCTGAGTGGGAAACATCCTATTGCATAAAATCTATTCTCTAAAACTTAATATTAATCATTTCTTGTTGGTTCAGGCGACTGATGCGTATTTCCATTTGGGAATCTCTGGTCTCATGTTTGATTCCTACATTGGACAAAAACCTTTGATTACGGATTATAAAGGTTTCCTGAATCAAAATATGACTTGCGTAAGTCACTTGGGGAATACCTTGATGAAATATTGTCCTGAAGAATAAAAAATATTGAGGAAAGATAATGAAAAGAACACCTTGAAGAAAAAGTAATCTCGAAGAAAATAAAAAGAACTCCTAAAGTATTACGGAACCCTCACATCTGCACTATATGTCCTCCTCATTTGCAAATTGGGGTTCCTTACTCGATTTTAAGGCCCTGAAGAAACAAGTCTCGTTGACACGGCAAGTTACATTATCCTCAGTTACTTTACAGAGGTAAACAATTAACTATTACGTAAAAACCTGGTTTGCGCAATAGATCAGAAATCAGTAGCAGCTGTAACTTGAAGAAAAATCAATAACAGCAGCTGGTTGCTAGGTACCTGGATCTGATCGCTAAGGTACGCTACGGCTAAGTCTATAATGCCCTCAATACTCGCACAAATAGCCATAGGTTACATTCCCTGTATTTAATTGTTCCTTTTGCTGAAGATACCATCCTTGTCACGTCTAGAAAAATAGAAAATGAAGGTTTTATAAGGCCTATAGACCTCTTTGAGAAAGTTTTAATTTAGTTTGGTGCTACCTCTCTTACCCTAAATGTTTCTAAAACTAGTTTTTGGGCTTATCTCGTATATCCCAGGCTTGTCTCCAACTATCTGAAATTTATATATTCCAAGGCTTTATTTGTAGACCAAAGGATGGCTAAATCCATTTTTTAGGTATATTCCCTTACAAAAAGCTATGTTTTAAATACCTTTTTGATTTGACTAAAATGAAGGTATGCAGAAACATCGGTATTTTAAGAAAACTGAACAATATTTTTCATGGACCAAAAATTAAAATCCTATATCAGAGCTTAATTGATTCTTATGTTTCTTATTGTTCAGTCAAATTGCTACCTTCCATTCTTTTTTTAAACTGCTTTTGAAAAGCTACAAAAAGGCAATCTTACAATATCCTGGATGTAAATCTTTCGGCAACTAAACCGTTACTTTATATTGAAAACCAGTATTCTTGTATTCTTTCCTTTGCCTCTCTCACTTTTCTTCAGCTCAATGCTGATATTCCCAAGTCCCTTACCTTTACTACTTCTTTTGTATCTGAAATATTATATTATAGGTTACCGAGCTCTCAAAATATTCAGATTCCGTATACACCAACAATAAGATCCGATTTTCATCCTTTGGTTGCGTGTTATTTGACATGGAACACCCTACCCAATTCAGCTCGAAAACGCCACTCATTTGGCACCTCCAAAACACTTATAATTTTTTTCCATATTATTAGATGTTCCTTGACATGTATAGTGCTTTTTATTTCTTATATATATTACTAAAATAATTGTAGATGTTTTGATTGATTGCAGCTTGATCAAGCTTATTTAATGAACTCTCTTTCCTTATTTAAGTTTTATCAACATTTTATTTTTCATACCCTCCATTTTTATGAAGCAAATGCTTGACTTGTTAAATAAAGGAAAGTTTAATATTATGAGATCTTTTTCATAATCTTCCTCCAATAGGTCAAGAAGCCTTTAAGGGAATTTATAGATTATTGTGTTACAATTGTATTGTTATATGAAAAATCTATCTATCCATCTGTCTGTCCGTCTATCTTTCTAAGAACATTTTTTCTTTGCAAACAAAGGGTAGGGAGAAACTCAGACACTGAAAATCGGGGAAAAACTTGATTTAGAATTAAACAATTTTTTGCGATTACATTGAATATAATGAAAGGTAACGCTCATATTATATTATCCAAACTAAGAATTTAAAAAAATGACCGGGAATTTTTTTTTTTTTAGGCCAAGAGCCTCAAAACCTTCAGAAACTGATAAGAAAGCATTTACAAAAAAAAATAAAATAAAAAAAAAATAATTTACAGAAAGAGTTTCCAAAAGGAAAGTGAAAAGTTATACTGAAATTCATACTAGCAGGAATAAATTCCCATGGCAATTCAAATCTAGAGCAATCTCAAATTGTATTATAAGAAAAATTCAAACTTAGAACAAGCAGACATTAAAATAAGTAATAGCATGAAACAGCAATAAAACTGATCTTAATACAGAGTAATAAATAAATCCTAAAACAAAGTTATAGTTAAAACAAACAGAAGTTTCTACAAATATTGGTTTAACTACTCTCTTCCTCCTCTCATTACCAAAAGCATTTAAATTCTTGTTATGTCTTTCCGAAAATAAAAAGTGTTTGATGTGTGTTTTGTAAAACTAAAACCCTGAAAAATAAAAACATATAACTTATAAATAAAATATTGGATATGTAATCGGTTGATTAAAAAAATATACATAATCATATATCAAAAATTTGGAGTGTTATCATTAGTGCTCTTCAATAATCCTGAATAGTTCAGTAATTAAATTTTTTTTTGTCATTGATTTGAAAACTCAGAGCACGCTGTCAAAAATAAATATAATTGTCTCTATAATCATGTATATCACGAATAGCTTATCTTAGGCAGTGCAATAGTGTTGCCTAAGTAAACATCAATATGGTCAGAATGCATTCTGTTTTTTTTTTCTTACCAAGCTACGTCGTACTGAAGAAGTCGTCATATATTTTTTCAATTGGTAATAGGAAGTAATTGGAAGGAACCACACACCACCCCCCCCCCATTTCGCCAAACACACCCAGTCAAAATTTTAAGATGGCTAAGATTTTCAAAATAGTTGAATATTCCAGTTATTATGTCTTTGGGGATGTCACCCCCCCCACAGACCTCAGGAAAAACACTCTAGGTTAAACTGCTTTCCCCATTTTTATGGTATTTCATGGAAAGGATGGTCAAAGGGACTAAAGAAGGGATCATTTGATTAAAAATCAGATACTTAGTGCCATTATTAGGAGTCAAAAGTGAAGAAGGAAACGAACCCCTCCCCCTTTCTGTCACCTTTTTTTCTTGCTGTTTCGATAGAAATTTTGAGACAGTAATAGTCAAAAGTTAATATAAGATGGCCTTCGGGATTGAAAAAAATCCTACAGCCTTGTTCAGGATGGAAAGAATTCCTAGAACCTTTGGGTAAGGGCTGTACGATTCGCCCCGAGGGAATATAAAGTTTATATTGAACGGGTGGTCGTAGAAAATTTACAGGACACTCATTTGACTGGAAATCAAAATTTCTAGTTTTTTTTTTAAATGGTTAAAGTGATGAAGGGCAACTAGTCCCCCACTGGATGACCTCTTTTCCCCAAACATATCTGATTAAAATTGTGAAATAGTCATTTTGTTGAAAATTTCCCAAATAATATTTAATAATGACTTCACGGTTCACATAACCTCCTTGAGTCCAAGAAAAAGGTCATAAATTATGCCCCATGGGTATATAAAGCTATTATCCAACAGGTGGTCGTATAAACTTTAAAATATTGGTCATTAGAAAGGAAATCGGAAGCTCTAGTACTCTTTTTAAGAGTCAAAAATGATTCGACAACAACCAGCCCATTACTATGGTTTCATTATTTTCCAAAACAAATCCAATTAAAGTTTTGAGACTGCTATTTTGTTCAGCATTGTTGACACGTCCAGTAACTAAACCCTTAAAAATATCAACCTTCCTCCCAAGAACTTCAGGACAAGGACTGTAATTAGGCGATTTGTTCATTAATTTTCGCAGAGTAAATCTTATTGTAAAAGTTGGGCATTTATAACCTTAACTTTACATCCAAGGAACCATTGAAGGGAAATTTAAACTGAATCAAAACATACCATGCGCATACAGATTGTTGATAAAGGCGTATAAGCTGTATTTTTGGAACTGGTTTCTGTATGATGATTTGAATACTCAATCATTCATGAGTTAAATGTTCCACTGACCGAAAGGCAATACATAACTGCCACAAGTCCTATTAATAGTGCCACTGCTACTTTTAGTGCACCTACTAAAATAATATTTTTACTGCTACCAATGCTTTTACTTGTAAGAAGTTGACAGAATATTTAGGGAGAATTTGAACTAAATAAAAAACACACTATATGCATGCTGATTTTGAAATGAACGTATCTCATGAATTGACTCTATCAAGTTGGTACTTTCAGAGAAACTTAAAGGGGAAAATCAATTGGCTTAAAAGTAATAAATGCAAGCTACAATTAATACAACCATCACTGCTACTTTCACTCCTACTAATACTGCTGTTACTCATGCTACTAAACTACTCCAACTTTAAATTTAATTGTAATTACTTGTGAGACTACGATCATCATAGTTCTGAGTTCTGAGTTCTTAGTTCTAGGTTCTGAGTTCTTTATTTAACTATAAATTTCATAAACAAACAATTACTTCAAGACAATCTCCTCCATAAGGCTCCGTGGCCTAGAAAGAACAGGGGAGAAAAAATACTAACACAAAAAATATAAACAAAATAAAAAATAAACTGAGTCGCCCACCTTCAAATTCCCCAAAAATGACAATCTAGGCAGGGTATAGCACAATTTCACCAACTCAATAATATATTCAACTAAATCCAGAGACATCCACTCCAAGGAAAACCGAAAAAAAATATTTACTAGCTAGCAAATCTCTAGCATATTTCTCGAACATACCAAACGAGTGGCAGCTTCGTATGAACTCAGGGAGCGTGTTCCAGATCCTGTTGCAAGCTGTCAGAGGTTTGAAGTCAGACCTCACTTATGGAGTTTGAAGAAGCAGTAAATTGTTGAAAGTGCGGAGATGATAAGTCGATTGATCAGAAACAAAAGATATATTATTACATAGGACAGTAGGAAGATGGCCGTACAACTGTAAAAAAATGAAAGATGAACAAGAAAGAGAATAGAGAGATTTCAAATCAAGCAAGGGTTTAAGTGATTATCGGTTAGTTACCTCGGTATCGGTTAGTAGCCTAACCTAACCTAACCTGAATAAGAGTCCTTGCTTTATCGTAAAGTTTTGAAAGCGGCTTCAGAGAAGAGGGAAAGGTTGACATCCAAATAACAGAACAATATAAAACATAAGACTGAACTAGGCTGCAGAACAAGTTTCTAAGTATCTACCCTAGAAATACACATTTGAGCTTTCTAGGAATTCAAAGACTCCTGGCGCCTTTCATTTTAATCAGATCAATATGCTGCTTGAAGGAAAGATTTTTGTCGAGCAATATGCCTAGGTATCGAACGTAACGATCCTTAGGTCTACTTAGAGAACTTCTCCAGACGTGTATTTGACTTAAATCAAGGCAAGCCTTTGAGACTCTGGAGAAAATGAGAAAACATGACTTTCCGAAATTTAAGGCAAAATAATTTTCATTAAACCACTGGATAGCTCTTTCAAAATAGGTAGTGCAATAGCACTGCATAAGTATAAAGGGACGTTGGTAAAATGTATTATTATATTTTCAGACCAGAGTACTACATACAGAAAAAGTAATCGTAGAAACCTCAAATGGAGCTCTTTCGATTGGAAATTTTGAGATTTAGTTCCATTTTTAAAAGTAAGAAGTGAACTGAGTCTCTTTCACACATCTAAGAATGTCCCAAACAGATAATATCAAAGTTTTTAGACAGTAATTTCATTCAGCGTAGTTGAAAGGTTAAGTATAATTTGTTCGTGTCATACCGGTTGCAGGAAACTGATTTGGATTAGCCTGCTGCAAACCAGATATGGATAATATCTGGAAGTATTTGAAGTTGGGGGGCGTAAAAAAGCCCCCCTTGCTTGTAAGTCTTTGTCTCACGTTAATTAGAGTTACGAATTAGCAGTTTACGATGTCGTCTTGGAAAATTGGAGATGTTCACCGTTTTCTGCTACGGGTTGCATGATTTTCAAACAGTTTCTACCCAAGGCCAAAATTCACCATTTTTGGCTACGGGTCGCATGATTTTCAAACAGTTTCTACCTAAGCCTCCACAACGTCAAATTAAAGAGAACAGAGGCACTGGAAAAAACTACTAAAGAGGCCAAGCTCGCATTCTATGAAGTTGACAATGATCCAGGCTTGGATCATTGTCCATTTCATAGAATGGAATGGACAATTTCCATACTTAGAAAAATATCGTGCTAAGCGCAAGGGCACTGTTTCTAACAGCATCAATCAACCGGGACATCTTTTGAAAAATCCTCCCTCAAATCTAAGCCCAGATATAGGCAACCAATGTTCAGACCTGAGCATTAGACTAACTCAGACACAACAAGAATAGGAATCTATAAAAGCGAATCTCAGGAAAGAAATCTCACGCAAAGTTTCTAATCGCATAAACAATCAACTCCCGCACTCGGCTGAATCAATTATATCTGACATATATGATTCTTTTATGGTCGAGTACTCGCCGAAATTTGATTTTATCGAAAAGTAACTAAAATCACTAGAAAAAACCTTCATGATTCTCGGAGAGTGAGTTAAAAAGATCAAAATAGACTTGACGATATTGTAGGCTGGATTTTTTTATTTTCAGTGGTGTCAAACAAGCTCCGGGTGCTGAGGTAAAATCCTGTATAAGCAGTATTATCTCGGACAAGATGGGCGTACAGGTCACTGTTTCGGAACTAACTAAAGTGTATAGATTCATCCTTCCAGCGAATCCTACATGGCCTGATATGATTGCCTAGTTTTCATCTAAAGATATGGCTAGAAAGATATTTGCTGCCAAGAGCAAACTGGCCTAATCTGGTATAATTGTGTCAGAAGGTGTAAAAAAGAAGCGACGAGAAATACTGCAACTGGCTCATGATAGGTTAGGTAACCACAGCGTATGGTCCAATCACGACCGTATTTTCGCTCGATCTAGAACAGACAGTCCACCACGCCGACTGTGGAGCTGTGACGAAATCTAATCTGAATGTTGTTTTTCTCGTTATAGTAGTTAAAAATGTGTACTTTAGTATTTAGAATTTTTCGTAGTAATAGTCCTTTAATAGAAAGTAGGATGATTTATTTATTAATGTTTTCACGATTACTAGGGTTATAAAATAATCTTTTTCGTTGGATAATATTTTGTCGAGTGATGTTGGTAGCCGGTCGGAATTCCTGGATAAGAAGCCGGCAAGGCTTAGTAAATATGCTGCAGTAGATGGTGTGAGTGCAGCCGTTATGCTGTCCGGATTCCTGATTCTCCACTGGAATTGTCATTTAACTACTTCACATGAATATGTGGTCGATATAATCCACAAACTTTACAGTGAGGTGCAAGTGATAGGTATTTGTGAATCATTTATTAGTGAATAGTGTCCTGCTTTGTTATTTAATTTTCCAGGTTAAACACTTATTTCCAAGAACCAGTAAGCAGTGGGAAGTGGAGGTTTAGCATTTATAATCAAGGATGATGTAAAATTCAAAGTAAGGGAAGATTTGTCTTTATGGATTGAATGTAAGATTGAAACTTTTACTATTGAAATAGTGACAAGTAATAATAATCCACTTAATATTTCATCGATGTATAAACCTCCTAGTGCTAGCCCAGATTTTTTCATAGAGGAATTTGAAATTTTTATATTTTATATAATTAGAAAATTCGATAAAATGGTTATCATGGGGACTTTAATTTCGATTTATTAGATCGTCAAGCTAAAAATTTGGATTTCCTTAATGTCATGCTTTCATTTGGTCTTTTTCCGTTAAATTCTATCCAATCCCGAATAAGGGAACATTCTACAACTTTGATTCATAATGTTTTCGTCAGTGAAGTTATGTTGGAAGGTAGCACGTGTGACGTATTAACCCATTCTGGTTCGGACCACTTAAAGTTTTTTTGTTTGTTGCAGAATTTATCAGATTGTAAAATTAAAAGAAAAAATAAGATTCTTCGGCGTGATATGAAAGAAGTCAATCTGGCTACATTTAAAAACGAAGTTAGTTCCTTGGATCGGGAGATGGTTTACTGTGAAAAGGATGATGCTTCAAAAGCTTTTAATATTTTTTCTGATATTCTTTACCCTGTGTTTGAAAAAAATGCCATTGAAAGAAATCATTTGTAAAAAAGTTAAACCGAGAAAGCCGTGGATTGCTAATGAAATTTTGAGTTTAATAAGCCAAAGAAATAAATTGTACTGTCAATATCTTGATAATCAATTTGAAGATCAAATTAGCTTAATATCTTGATAATCAATTTTAAATCAAATCCTTCTGGTGTAGATGGATTGAACAATCCATAAAGTTTTGGGAGAAAATAGTTAGAATGCAAAGAGTGCAGCTCCTGAAGTCACCATATTTAGAGAGTTTGAAGTATAGTAGAGGTAATGTGTGACAAAATCAGGTCAAAAAACATTCGACCTTTGCGACCCTTCAGAGGTGCAGAATGAAAATTAAGATCTATTGCATGAGAGCGTGTCAGTATACAAGAAAGTCCAGGAATCTCTAAACAACTAAAAAATCCAAGAGTTTCAATCCCATAAAGGCAAATCAATGTCTTCAAGGTTTTTCTCCAAAGCTAAATAGAGGTAGAGGGAAGAGGTTTATCTCAAATTTGGGTTAAGCAGAGAAAATCTGAAGAGTTTATTGGTGATAAGACGGGATAGTTTTAATCTAGTTGAAAGAAGGAAATTTTTCGGAAAGTTTAAGCTGGTGGCCGACCCCATCTTTTGCACTATTTGTGAATGTGTGAATGAAAATCTCTTTTATTTTGTATTCGAGTATGAAGAGCTGCCTAAGTTGCTGAATGAATTTTTTGGACATATTTTTGGGAGCTAATGCTGGTTAATCTAGTGGATGTAATGGGTATTAAGTGGTTGTATAAGTTTCTTCGTTTAGGGATTGAACAAATGGAATCATGTTTAAAAGGATAGCTTGCTATTTTCTTAAGGAACTGAATTTTGATATGGCTGTTGTCCGTCGATAAAATACCAAGAAAAGCTGTTCTTTTGCTTTTATTCGTCTTTATTAATTAAAGTTGAATTTTTTTCCTCAAGTTTGATTAAAGGCTGTATTTTGTGTTGCGATTGCCTGCCAGCTTTTTGAAAAAAACATTAATTTTATATAACGGAAAGTGTGGCTGTATATGCCTTTTAGGGGTCCAACACTATTGGAAAATATAAGTTCCAGCGCTCTTTTTCAGAGTTATAAGTAAACGGAGAGCAGTCAGTTCTTTCCACAGCCTTTTGACCCCAAATGTGTCAGAGCACGATTTTGATATTTCCATTTTGTTGAAAAAATACAAAAGGAAATGCCTTTAAGGCAAAAAAACCGCAGAGCATCCGGGGCAAGTTAATCGTTATGCAAGTTATCCACAGTAAATATTTAAAGTTTTATGAAACAATGGGTGTTTAGCCAGTCTTTGCTGCCAGTCCTCTCCGCACCCTTTTCAAAGAACACCCCGCCACCCGTTCCTCCCCACTCAATAGGGTCTATTTACCCAAAAATGTACGCGATTACAAATTTGAAATAGCCAGCTTGTTAAAAATAATCCAAAGGTCAAATTACCTTGCCTCCTGGTTGATAACCCTCTCAAGCTCACGTGGTGGGGGCTGTAAGCTATGTAAATTTCCCTTGGTTAGTTTAGAAGGTTCATATCGAAAGGCTAATCTTATGGACTCTGGATGGGGATCTCTCTATAAATTGAAGATAACATTTTCCAGTGCCCTTTTCACGATCCAAATGTAATTGAAGAGAAATCCTCCCCCCAAAATTCTTTTTTCCCTAAATTATCCGTTCATAAATTCGAACGAGTCATTTAATAAAAATGACGCAAAGAGGAAATATTTATGCCACTGGAATTGACAACCCCCCAGCTCCAGGTACAAGGGTGGTAAGTAATTCCAAATGCTCATTGTTAAATTTCTTTTCTTTAAGAAAAAAAAGGCATTTTTCAACTTGGCTCTGCAAACATATTGGCCTATTATAAAAAAAAAACTTTAAGATTGAACTGAGAGGGACTTCAAATGCATTCAAAACACTCATTTTTTTAGTAGCTGAAAAAGGAAATATCAGCGATATTAAAGGATCAGCCAATAGTATTAATTGGTTATTTAAATGGAGTTTAATATTTTTTCAAATGAGTTCTCTCTTGATCTTGTAGGACCCTGTGTTCGTTAAAAATAATTCTAGATATAAAACAAATTCATGATATTAAAGCAGTGACGAAGTCCAAATGGCCTTCAGTTCAAATTAATTTTTCAGATGAATAATAATAGGAGTTCAATTTTGAGCTCCTATTTTTATAGTTTTTATTTGATTTATATGCGAATTTTCGTGAGGCTCTATGATATAAAGCCCGTTAGGCTCTTTAATAAAGAGCCTGAAATGTTAGCTCTTTGATATAGAGCTAACATTTCCTGGTTTTGTTTGTATTCATGATTATTATTTGGTGAAAAATCCAAAATGTTAAATTATTGTAAATAAAAGCTTGAATCCTCCTCAGTTGAGATCAATGACAGTTTTGAAAGTAAGGGGGTGGGCTAGTTAGATACCAAATAGAGCGCATTTCCAATTCCATCATCCCTGAAAATTTTCGCAAAAAACCTCCTACGGGCAATTCCGCCTGGTAAATTTTCCTCAGCCCACTTTAATTTGATAAAATTTTCATTTCTGATTTTCAATAAATGTTTCCAGAAATGCCCCCTCAATGGAATTTTATTTTGGATATTGCAAAAATTCCAAATAGAAATTTTTCTCATGCAAAATTTTTTAAAGGTGAATTTTTTCTGTTGAGAATTTCCCTCTGAATAATTTCTCCTGCAAACCCCCGTCCCCCAAAGAAGAATTGTTTCAAAATGCAGTTAGAAAAATAAACACGGTTTATAAAGAAATTCTTTCTAATGCTCCAGGTTAAGTTTACTCTGGAAAGTTTGTGCCAAAAACTTTCCACCCCGTGAAAAATTCCCCTCTGAAAAATCCCTTCATACTTTCCATCCAGTCTTTTTTGTTACTTTTGAAGGGCACTAGTACATTCAGCCTCCATTCAAAAGAGCTCTATCCTGATTTTAAATTGTCATCTATTTGATACAATCACCTTGGGAGTAGTGAGGCCTTTAGAGACTTCATAGGAGGAGTACAATTTGAGCTGCTAATCTCTAAAAAACATAATTACACGCACTTACGATTTAATGAATATTTTTAAAGTGTAATGTTATAGCAAACTCGTATGTTACCTAATAGGTTTGCTTAGTTTTGGATGTGAAATAATAGTTTTTGTTAACGTATACAAATACTTTCTATG
>NW_027064124.1:0-28048 GCF_032884065.1 Artemia franciscana
AACTCCCCCAAATATCATCGGATCCAGTTGAAATTTAAAATTAGCGCTCTAGGACACAATTTCCTTCTAAATATCAAACTTCATTAAGATCCAATCACAGTTTCGTAAGTTAAAAAATGCCCTATTTTTTCTAATGTTTCTGATTAATCGTCCCTCCAACCCTCCCCCCCGAGACAGTCGAACCGGCGAAATGAGTATTTCTAATTTAATATGGTGAGGTCTCTAATATTTTTGCCAAATTTCATCGAACTAGCTTATCTGGAAGTGCCAAAACTAGCAAAACCGAGACCGACAGAAAGACAGACCGACCGACAGACAGACAGAAATTGCGATAGCTATATGCCACTTGGTAAATGCCAAGTGCCATAAAAACGTCTTGAAAAAAATTTCTTGAATCAACAAAATGCTTTGAAGAAAAAAAAAAAAACACGAAAAAAACTGTCAAAATTATTTACATAATATTTTGTCATTCATTAATAATTCCAAATATCTCTGGAAAAGCTGGTGGCATTCAGTTGAAAGTTTCAAAGAATGTTAAGGCGGTATTGAAAAAAAAAATCAAAAGCTGCTAATTAGAACTTTTAATTTAGAAATAGATATTTGAACTCTCAAGCAAGAGACAAGAAAAACTGCGGCAAGCAAAAAGAAACAGAAATTAATTTAGAAAAAACTTTCTGAAGAAGAAGTGTTTATAAAAAAGTGAAAAAAAAATTATAAAGGTACTTCTCTGGGAATGAGCGAATGTCAATCCCCTAACTGCTATTAAAACGAACAAAAATTAATTAAAAAAAACAACTTTTTTTCTTTTTAGTTTTTTATTGGTTTTTACCTTTATTTTAGCTTATTTTTCAGTTTTTTCCTTTTTTTTTAGTTTTTCTTTATTTTTTATTTTTTTTAGTTTTTTACCTTTTTTTAGTTTTTTTAGTTTTTTAGCTTTTTTACTTTTTTTATTGAAGCGCCACCCCAACACCTAGTTGGTGGGGGCACTTCGCAAACCCCCCCCCAAAACCCCCCGCGCGCGAAAGTCGTTACGCGCCATAATAGTTACGCACCATTGTAGTTGTGTCCCTATGTCCCACCTGTGAATATAGATATATATATATATATATATATATATATATATATATATATATATATATATATATATATATATATATATATATATATATATATATATATATATATATGGTATTAACTACGTAAAACTTGCGAATATACAACATTTTTTGCTGTCCCATTGTCTTTGCATATAAATAGATTGTCAGGTTTACCGACTCTTGAACATGCAACATATAATGGTTCATGGGAAAACAATCTGTATTCAGATCTATACCTCATGATTCTAATGATTGCCCTTGAGCTTTGTTGATGGTGATTGCTAATCGACCATTCCCTGTCCCGGTGTCCCGGTCGTCATTTATATCCCCCTGTTTCCCCCGGTGTCCCCGTTGTAGTTGTGTCCCTGTGTCCCGGTCGTCATTTATATTCCCTGTGTCCCGGTCGTCATTTGTATCCCGGTGTCCCGGTCTGTATATACATTCGTTTTTTAGTTTTGTTTTTCTCCTTTATTTTTTTCCTTTTTTTTTCTCTTTTAGTTTATTTAGATTTTTAGATTTTTTAGCTTTTTTTATTAGTTTTTAGTTTTTTTTTCTTTTTTTTGTAGTTTTTACCTTCTTTTTAGTTTTGTTAGTTTTTTTTTTTACTTATGTCCTGGTCGTCATTTATACTCCCTGTGTCCCGGTGCTTTGTTGATTGCTAATCAAACATTCCTTTTGTCCTGGTCGCTTTCTCTTTGAGTGTCGTCATTTATTTTTTTCTTTTTTAGTTCTTTTAGTTTTTACCTTTTTTAGTTTTTTTTAGTTTTTAGATGAAAATTTTTTTTAGTTTTTTCCTTTTTTTCTTTTTAGTTTTTTATTGGTTTTTACCTTTATTTTAGCTTATTTTTCAGTTTTTTCCTTTTTTTTAGTTTTTCTTTATTTTTTATTTTTTTTAGTTTTTTACCTTTTTTTAGTTTTTTTAGTTTTTTAGCTTTTTTACTTTTTTTATTAGTTTTTAGTTTTTTTTTGTAGTTTTTGCCTTTTTTTAGTTTTTTCAGTTTTTTTTTTTAGTTTTTTATTGGTTTTTACCTTTATTTTAGCTTATTTTTCAGTTTTTTCCTTTTTTTTAGTTTTTAGTTTTTTTAGTTTTTTACCTTTTTTTAGTTTTTTTAGTTTTTTTAGTTTTTTAGCTTTTTTATTTTTTTATTAGTTTTTAGTTTTTTTTGTAGTTTTTGCCTTTTTTTAGTTTTTTTAGTTTTTTAGCTTTTTTATTAGTTTTTAGTTTTTTTTGTAGTTTTTGCCTTTTTTTAGTTTTTTTGTAGTTTTTACCTTCTTTTTAGTTTTGTTAGTTTTTTTTTTTACTTATGTCCTGGTCGTCATTTATACTCCCTGTGTCCCGGTGCTTTGTTGATTGCTAATCGAACATTCCTTTTGTCCTGGTCGCTTTCTCTTTGAGTGTCGTCATTTATTTTTTTCTTTTTTAGTTCTTTTAGTTTTTACCTTTTTTAGTTTTTTTTAGTTTTTTAGACGAAAATTTTTTTAGTTTTTTCCTTTTTTTCTTTTTAGTTTTTTATTGGTTTTTACCTTTATTTTAGCTTATTTTTCAGTTTTTTCCTTTTTTTTATTTTTTTTTATTTTTTATTTTTTTAGTTTTTTACCTTTTTTTAGTTTTTTTAGTTTTTTTAGTTTTTTAGCTTTTTTACTTTTTTTATTAGTTTTTAGTTTTTTTGTAGTTTTTGCCTTTTTTTAGTTTTTTCAGTTTTTTTTTTAGTTTTTTATTGGTTTTTACCTTTATTTTAGCTTATTTTTCAGTTTTTTCCTTTTTTTTAGTTTTTTTAGTTTTTAGTTTTTTTAGTTTTTTACCTTTTTTTAGTTTTTTTAGTTTTTTAGCTTTTTTATTTTTTTTATTAGTTTTTAGTTTTTTTTGTAGTTTTTGCCTTTTTTTAGCTTTTTTAGTTTTTTAGCTTTTTTATTAGTTTTTAGTTTTTTTTGTAGTTTTTGCCTTTTTTTAGTTTTTTTAGTTTTTTAGCTTTTTTATTTTTTTATTAGTTTTTAGTTTTTTTGTAATTTTTGCCTTTTTTTAGTTTTTTTCAGTTTTCAGTTTTGTCACCTGATCAGTTTTTTCAGGTGACGTCACCTGATCCATCCACAGATCCACACACAGACAACTATCTATATATATAAAACTAGCTGTTGGGGTGGCGCTTCGCGCCACCCCAACACCTAGTTGGTGGGGGCGCTTCGCGCCCCCCCCAAGCCCCCCCGCGCGCGTAAGTCGTTACGCGCCATAATAGTTACGCGCCATTGTAGTTGTGTCCCTATGTCCCACCTGTGAATATAGATAGATATATATATATATATATATATATATATATATATATATATATATATATATATATATATATATATATATATATATATATATATATGGTTTTAACAACGTAAAACTTGTGAATATACAACATTCTTTGCTGTCCCATTGTCTTTGCATATAAATAGATTGTCAGGTTTACCGACTCTTGAACATGCAACATATAATGGTCCATGGGCAAACAATCTGTATTCAGATCTATACCTCATGATTCTAATGATTGCCCTTGAGCTTTGTTGATGGTGATTGCTAATCGACCATTCCCTGTCCCGGTGTCCCGGTCGTCATTTATATCCCCCTGTTTCCCCCGGTGTCCCCGTTGTAGTTGTGTCCCTGTGTCCCGGTCGTCATTTATATTCCCTGTGTCCCGGTCGTCATTTGTATCCCGGTGTCCCGGTCTGTATATACATTCGTTTTTTAGTTTTGTTTTTCTCCTTTATTTTTTTCCTTTTTTTTCTTTTTTAGCTTATTTAGATTTTTAGATTTTTTAGTTTTTTTATTAGTTTTTAGTTTTTTTTTCTTTTTAGTTTTTTTGTCCCGGTCGTCATTTATATCCCCCTGTTTCCCCCGGTGTCCCCGTTGTAGTTGTGTCCCTGTGTCCCGGTCGTCATTTATATTCCCTGTGTCCCGGTCGTCATTTGTATCCCGGTGTACCGGTCTGTATATACATTCGTTTTTTAGTTTTGTTTTTCTCCTTTATTTTTTTCCTTTTTTTTTTCTTTTTTAGTTTATTTAGATTTTTAGATTTTTTAGTTTTTTTATTAGTTTTTAGTTTTTTTTCTTTTTAGTTTTTTTGCAGTTTTTACCTTCTTTTTAGTTTTGTTAGTTTTTTTTTTTACTTATGTCCTGGTCGTCATTTATACTCCCTGTGTCCCGGTGCTTTGTTGATTGCTAATCGAACATTCCTTTTGTCCTGGTCGCTTTCTCTTTGAGTGTCGTCATTTATTTTTTTCTTTTTTAGTTCTTTTAGTTTTTACCTTTTTTAGTTTTTTTTAGTTTTTTAGATGAAAATTTTTTTTAGTTTTTTCCTTTTTTCTTTTTAGTTTTTATTGGTTTTTACCTTTATTTTAGCTTATTTTTCAGTTTTTTCCTTTTTTTTAGTTTTTTTTTATTTTTTATTTCTTTTAGTTATTTACCTTTTTTAGTTTTTTTAGTTTTTTTAGTTTTTTTAGTTTTTTAGCTTTTTTACTTTTTTTATTAGTTTTTAGTTTTTTTTGTAGTTTTTGCCTTTTTTAGTTTTTTCAGTTTTTTTTTTAGTTTTTTATTGGTTTTTACCTTTATTTTAGCTTATTTTTCAGTTTTTTCCTTTTTTTTAGTTTTTTTTAGTTTTTAGTTTTTTAGTTTTTTACCTTTTTTTAGTTTTTTTAGTTTTTTGAGTTTTTTAGCTTTTTTATTTTTTTTATTAGTTTTTAGTTTTTTTTGTAGTTTTTGCCTTTTTTTTAGTTTTTTTAGTTTTTTAGCTTTTTTATTAGTTTTTAGTTTTTTTTGTAGTTTTTGCCTTTTTTTAGTTTTTTAGCTTTTTTATTTTTTTTATGTTTTTAGTTTTTTTTTGTAGTTTTTGCCTTTTTTTAGTTTTTTCAGTTTTGACGTCACCTGATCCAGTTTTTTCAGGTGACGTCACCTGATCCACGATCCACAGATCCACAGACAACTTATTTTTATATATATAGATAGTTTTTTTTTTACTTATGTCCTGGTCGTCATTTATACTCCCTGTGTCCCGGTGCTTTGTTGATTGCTAATCGAACATTCCTTTTGTCCTGGTCGCTTTCTCTTTGAGTTTCGTCATTTATTTTTTTCTTTTTTAGTTCTTTTAGTTTTTACCTTTTTTAGTTTTTTTTAGTTTTTTAGATGAAAATTTTTTTTAGTTTTTTCCTTTTTTTCTTTTTAGTTTTTTATGGGTTTTTACCTTTATTTTAGCTTATTTTTCAGTTTTTTCCTTTTTTTTAGTTTTTTTTTTATTTTTTATTTTTTTTGTTTTTTACCTTTTTTTAGTTTTTTTAGTTTTTTTAGTTTTTTAGCTTTTTTACTTTTTTTATTAGTTTTTTTTTGTAGTTTTTGCCTTTTTTTAGTTTTTTCAGTTTTTTTTTAGTTTTTTATTGGTTTTTACCTTTATTTTAGCTTATTTTTCAGTTTTTTCTTTTTTTTTAGTTTTTTTTTAGTTTTTAGTTTTTTTAGTTTTTTACCTTTTTTTAGTTTTTTTAGTTTTTTTAGTTTTTTAGCTTTTTTAGTTTTTTTATTAGTTTTTAGTTTTTTTGTAGTTTTTGCCTTTTTTTAGTTTTTTTAGTTTTTTAGCTTTTTTATTAGTTTTTAGTTTTTTTTGTAGTTTTTGCCTTTTTTTAGTTTTTTAGCTTTTTTATTTTTTTTATTAGTTTTTAGTTTTTTTTGTAGTTTTTGCCTTTTTTTAGTTTTTTCAGTTTTGACGTCACCTGATCCAGTTTTTTCAGGTGACGTCACCTGATCCACACATCCACAGACAGACAACTTATTTTTATATATATAGATAGATATATATATATATATATATACTAGCTGTTGGGGTGGCGCTTCGCGCCACCCCAACACCTAGTTGGTGGGGGCGCTTCGCGCCCCCCCCAAGCCCCCCCGCGCGCGTAAGTCGTTACGCGCCATAATAGTTACGCGCCATTGTAGTTGTGTCCCTATGTCCCACCTGTGAATATAGATATATATATATATATATATGGTTTTAACTACGTAAAACTTGCGAATATACAACATTCTTTGCTGTCCCATTGTCTTTGCATATAAATAGATTGTCAGGTTTACCGACTCTTGAACATGCAACATATAATGGTCCATGGGAAAACAATCTGTATTCAGATCTATACCTCATGATTCTAATGATTGCCCTTGAGCTTTGTTGATGGTGATTGCTAATCGACCATTCCCTGTCCCGGTGTCCCGGTCGTCATTTACATCCCCCTGTTTCCCCCGGTGTCCCCGTTGTAGTTGTGTCCCTGTGTCCCGGTCGTCATTTATATTCCCTGTGTCCCGGGTCCCGGTCATCATTTGTATCCCGGTGTCCCGTTTTTTAGTTTTTTAGCTTTTTTATTAGTTTTTAGTTTTTTTGGTAGTTTTTGCCTTTTTTTAGTTTTTTTAGTTTTTTAGCTTTTTTATTTTTTTTATTAGTTTTTAGTTTTTTTTGTAGTTTTTGCCTTTTTTTAGTTTTTTCAGTTTTGACGTCACCTGATCCAGTTTTTTCAGGTGACGTCACCTGATCCACGATCCACAGATCCACAGACAACTTATTTTTATATATATAGATAGTTTTTTTTTTTTTACTTATGTCCTGGTCGTCATTTATACTCCCTGTGTCCCGGTGCTTTGTTGATTGCTAATCGAACATTCCTTTTGTCCTGGTCGCTTTCTCTTTGAGTGTCGTCATTTATTAGTTTTTTCCTTTTTTTTTAGTTTTTTATTGGTTTTTACCTTTATTTTAGCTTATTTTTCAGTTTTTTCCTTTTTTTTAGTTTTTTTTTATTTTTTATTTTTTTTAGTTTTTTACCTTTTTTTAGTTTTTTTAGTTTTTTTAGTTTTTTAGCTTTTTTACTTTTTTTATTAGTTTTTAGTTTTTTTTGTAGTTTTTGCCTTTTTTTAGTTTTTTCAGTTTTTTTTTTAGTTTTTTATTGGTTTTTACCTTTATAGTTTTTTTAGTTTTTTAGCTTTTTTATTTTTTTTATTAGTTTTTAGTTTTTTTTGTAGTTTTTGCCTTTTTTTAGTTTTTTCAGTTTTGACGTCACCTAATCCAGTTTTTTCAGGTGACGTCACCTGACACATCCATCCACACATCCATCCACACATCCACAGACAGACAACTTATTTTTATATACTAGCTGTTGGGGTGGCGCTTCGCGCCACCCCAACACCTAGTTGGTGGGGGCGCTTCGCGCCCCCCCCAAGCCCCCCCGCGCGCGTAAGTCGTTACGCGCCATAATAGTTACGCGCCATTGTAGTTGTGTCCCTATGTCCCACCTGTGAATATAGATATATATATATATATATGGTTTTAACTACGTAAAACTTGCGAATATACAACATTCTTTGCTGTCCCATTGTCTTTGCATATAAATAGATTGTCAGGTTATCCCCCTGTTTCCCCCGGTGTCCCCGTTGTAGTTGTGTCCCTGTGTCCCGGTCGTCATTTATATTCCCTGTGTCCCGGGTCCCGGTCATCATTTGTATCCCGGTGTCCCGGTCTGTATATACATTCGTTTTTTAGTTTTGTTTTTCTCCTTTATTTTTTTCCTTTTTTTTTCTTTTTTAGCTTATTTAGATTTTTAGATTTTTTAGTTTTTTTTATTAGTTTTTAGTTTTTATTTCTTTTTAGTTTTTTTGTCCCGGTCGTCATTTATATCCCCCTGTTTCCCCCGGTGTCCCCGTTGTAGTTGTGTCCCTGTGTCCCGGTCGTTATTTATATTCCCTGTGTCCCGGTCGTCATTTGTATCCCGGTGTACCGGTCTGTATATACATTCGTTTTTTAGTTTTGTTTTTCTCCTTTATTTTTTTCCTTTTTTTTTCTTTTTTAGTTTATTTAGATTTTTAGATTTTTTAGTTTTTTTATTAGTTTTTAGTTTTTTTTTCTTTTTAGTTTTTTTGTAGTTTTTACCTTCTTTTTAGTTTTGTTAATTTTTTTTTTTACTTGTGTCCTGGTCGTCATTTATACTCCCTGTGTCCCGGTGCTTTGTTGATTGCTAATCGAACATTCCTTTTGTCCTGGTCGCTTTCTCTTTGAGTGTCGTCATTTATTTTTTTCTTTTTTAGTTCTTTTAGTTTTTACCTTTTTTAGTTTTTTTTTAGTTTTTAGTTTTTTTAGTTTTTTACCTTTTTTTAGTTTTTTTAGTTTTTTAGCTTTTTTATTTTTTTTATTAGTTTTTAGTTTTTTTGTAGTTTTTGCCTTTTTTTTTAGTTTTTTGTCCTGGTCGCTTTCTCTTTGAGTGTCGTCATTTATTAGTTTTTTCCTTTTTTTTTTTTAGTTTTTTATTGGTTTTTACCTTTATTTTAGCTTATTTTTCAGTTTTTTCCTTTTTTTTAGTTTTTTTTTATTTTTTATTTTTTTTAGTTTTTTACCTTTTTTTAGTTTTTTTAGTTTTTTAGTTTTTTAGCTTTTTTACTTTTTTTATTAGTTTTTAGTTTTTTTTTGTAGTTTTTGCCTTTTTTTAGTTTTTTCAGTTTTTTTTTAGTTTTTTATTGGTTTTTACCTTTATAGTTTTTTTAGTTTTTTAGCTTTTTTATTTTTTTTATTAGTTTTTAGTTTTTTTTGTAGTTTTTGCCTTTTTTTAGTTTTTTCAGTTTTGACGTCACCTAATCCAGTTTTTTCCATGACGTCACCTGACACATCCATCCACACATCCATCCACACATCCATCCACAGACAACTTATTTTTATATATATAGATATAGATATATATATATATACTAGCTGTTGGGGTGGCGCTTCGCGCCACCCCAACACCTAGTTGGTGGGGGCGCTTCGCGCCCCCCCCCAAGCCCCCCCGCGCGCGTAAGTCGTTACGCGCCATAATAGTTACGCGCCATTGTAGTTGTGTCCCTATGTCCCACCTGTGAATATAGATATATATATATATATATATGGTTTTAACTACGTAAAACTTGCGAATATACAACATTCTTTGCTGTCCCATTGTCTTTGCATATAAATAGATTGTCAGGTTTACCGACTCTTGAACATGCAACATATAATGGTCCATGGGAAAACAATCTGTATTCAGATCTATACCTCATGATTCTAATGATTGCCCTTGAGCTTTGTTGATGGTGATTGCTAATCGACCATTCCCTGTCCCGGTGTCCCGGTCGTCATTTACATCCCCCTGTTTCCCCCGGTGTCCCCGTTGTAGTTGTGTCCCTGTGTCCCGGTCGTCATTTATATTCCCTGTGTCCCGGGTCCCGGTCATCATTTGTATCCCGGTGTCCCGGTCTGTATATACATTCGTTTTTTAGTTTTGTTTTTCTCCTTTATTTTTTTCCTTTTTTTTTCTTTTTTAGCTTATTTAGATTTTTAGATTTTTTAGTTTTTTTTATTAGTTTTTAGTTTTTATTTCTTTTTAGTTTTTTTGTCCCGGTCGTCATTTATATCCCCCTGTTTCCCCCGGTGTCCCCGTTGTAGTTGTGTCCCTGTGTCCCGGTCGTTATTTATATTCCCTGTGTCCCGGTCGTCATTTGTATCCCGGTGTACATGTCCTGGTCGCTTTCTCTTTGAGTGTCGTCATTTATTAGTTTTTTCCTTTTTTTTTAGTTTTTTATTGGTTTTTACCTTTATTTTAGCTTATTTTTCAGTTTTTTCCTTTTTTTTAGTTTTTTTTTATTTTTTATTTTTTTTATTTTTTATTTTTTTTAGTTTTTTACCTTTTTTTAGTTTTTTTAGTTTTTTTAGTTTTTTAGCTTTTTTACTTTTTTTATTAGTTTTTAGTTTTTTTTTGTAGTTTTTGCCTTTTTTTAGTTTTTTCACTTTTTTTTTTAGTTTTTTATTGGTTTTTACCTTTATAGTTTTTTTAGTTTTTTAGCTTTTTTATTTTTTTTATTAGTTTTTAGTTTTTTTTGTAGTTTTTGCCTTTTTTTAGTTTTTTCAGTTTTGACGTCACCTAATCCAGTTTTTTCAGGTGACGTCACCTGACACATCCATCCATCCATCCACAGACAGACAACTTATTTTTATATATATAGAAGATATATATATATATATATATATATATATATATATATATATATATATATTTAACTACGTAAAACTTGCGAATATAAAACATTCTTGGCTGTCCCATTGTCTGTGCATATAAATAGATTGTCAGGTTTACCGACTCTTGAACATGCAACATATAATTGTCCATGGGAAAAACAATCTGTATTCAGATCTATACCTCATTATTCTAATGATTGCCCTTGAGCTTTGTTGATGATGATAGCTAATCGAACACTCCCTGTGTCCCCGTCGTCATTTATATATCCCCCCGTGTCACCCGGCGTCCCCGTTGTTGTTGTTCCCCTGGGTCCCGTGTCCCAGTCTGTAATTTCTCTTTGAGTGTCGCGGTCGTCATTTATATTCCCTGTGTCCCGGTCGTCATTTCTGTCCCGGTCGTCATTTGTGTTCCGGTGTCCCGGTCTGTAATTTCTCTTTGAGTATCCTGGTCGTCATTTATTTTCCCTGTGTCCCGGTCGTCATTTGTGTCCCGGTGCTTTTTTGATTGTGATTGCTAATCGAAGGTTCCGTGTGTCCCGGTCGCTTTTTCTTTGAATGTCCCGGTCGTCATTTATATTCCCTATGTCCTGGTTTCTCTTTGAGTGTCGAGGTCGTCATTTATATTCCCTGTGTCCCGGTGTCCCGGTCGTCATTTTTGTCCCGGTCGTCATTTGTGTTCCAGTGTCCCGGTCTGTAATTTCTCTTTGAGTGTCCCGGTCGTCATTTATATTCCCTATGTCCCGTTGTCCCGGTCGTCATTTGTGTCCCGATGTCCCGGTCTGTAATTTCGTCAGTCGACAAACATGACATCAGTCGACGCACAAACATGACGTCACTCGACAGACACACAGACAACTTCTATCTATATAAAAATAAGTTGTCAGTGTGTGTGTGTGTTTGTCGAGTGACGTCATGTTTGTGTGTCGACTGATGTCATGTTTGTCGACTGACGAAATTACAGACCGGGATATCGGGACACAAATGACGACCGGGACATAGGGAATATAAATGACGACCGAGACACTCAAAGAGAAAGCGACCGGGACACAAGGAATGTTCGATTAGCAATCACCATCAACAAAGCACCGGGACACAAATGACGACCGGGACACAGGGAATATAAATGACGACCAGGACACTCAAAGCGAAATTACAGACCGGGACACTGGAACACAAATGACGACCAGGAAAAAATGACGACCGGGACACAGGGAATATAAATGACGACCACGACACTCAAAGAGAAATTACAGACTGGCACACCGGGACACAAATGACGACCGGGACACAGGGAAACAACAACAACGGGGACTCCAGGGGGCAGGGGATATATAAATGACGACGAGGACACAGGGAATGTTCAATTAGCAATCACCATCATCAAAGCTCAAGGGCAATCATTAGAATAATGAGGTATAGATCTGAATACAGATTGTTCTTCCCATGGACAATTATATGTTGCATGTTCAAGAGTCGGTAAACCTGACAATCTATTTATATGCACAGGGATACAAATACAATGGCGCATAACTAATATGGCGCGTAACGACTTACGCGCACGGGGGGCTTGGGGGGCCCGAAGTGCCCCCACCAACAAGGTGTTGGGGTGGTGCGAAACGCCATCCCAACAGCTAGTGTTTTTATATATATAGATGTCCCGGTGTCCCGGTCCGGTATTTATATATATATATATATATATATATATATATATATATATATATATATATATATATATATATATATATAAATACCGGACCGGGACATATATATATATATATAAATAAGTTGTCTATCTGTGTGTCTGTCTGTCTGTCAGGTGACGTCATGTTTCTGTGTTGACTGACGTCATCAAGTTAGTTGTCGTCATTTTTGCTACGAAGGTGACGTCATTCAAGATATTTAAGACATATGTTCACGTAGAAATCTATTAATGTTTAAGTTTAAAATGACTGATGAACTTACAATGGCAAAAGCCGATGAAGATGCTCAAAGAGTCTATGCCAAAAAACTTGCTGCTGATAGAGAAAGTCAGAAAAGAAAGCGTGCCGAGGAATCAAAAGAACAGCAAGGAAACAGGCTTGAGGCTGATAGAGAAAGAAAGAACAGAAAGCGTGCCGAGGAATCAAAAGAACAGCAAGGAAACAGGCTTGAGGCTGATAGAGAAAGAAAGAACAGAAAGCGTGCCGAGGAATCAAAAGAACAGCAAGGAAACAGGCTTGAGGCTGATAGAGAAAGAAAGAACAGAAAGCGTGCCGATGAACTACCAGAGCAACGCGGAAGCAGACTTGCTGCTAAAAGAGAAAGTGAAAAAAGAAGGCGTGCCGAGGAATTACAAGAACAGCAAGAAATCAGACTTGCTGCTGATAGAGAAAGTAAGAAAAGAAAGCGTGCCGAGGAATCACAAGAACAGCAAGAAATCAGGCTTGCTGCTGATAGAGAAAGTAAGAAAAGAAAGCGTGCCGAAGAATCAGAGCAACCTGAAAGTTATCGCCTGGCATTCAGGTACAACCCAGTCGATGATTATAGCTTGAGTAGATGTGTTCAAATCGGGACAATGTCTAAAATTTGTCCCTATTGCAAGGCCTTGAAATTCAATGGTGAAACAATGGAAATGTGTTGCGCCTGAGGAAAAGTTAAACTTCCTCTATTGGCTGCACCACCAGAGCCATTGAAGACTTTCCTTACTGGAACTACGTCAGAATCTAAGCGTTTTTTGTCACAAATCAGAAAATACAACTCATGTTTCCAAATGACGTCGTTTGGAGCCCAAATCGAAAATCCAGATCAATTTATGTCTACATTCAAAGTAAAAGTGCAAATTTATCATAGAGCAGGGTCCCTTCTACCATGCTCAGGTGAGAATCATAAATTTTTACAATTGTACTTCATCAGTGATAGAAATTCTGAATTGAATGCACGTTGCGAAATTTCTCCCAACGTTGAAAGGACAATCGTTTCCCAATTGCAACATCTTTTCCACGAAAATAATAATTTAGTGCGTCTGTTCAAAACAGCCATCGATTTGATGCCTACTGATACGCATAAAATTGTTATTTCCGCTGACAAAACGCCTCCTGGCCAATATGTTCGTAGATACAATGCTCCAACTATCGACGAAGTGGCAATCGTTATGGTCGGTGATCAGTTTTTACCTCAAGATATTATTCTTCATAAGCGAAACGCTCAGTTGTTAAGAATTGCTGAAACTCATCGATGCTACGATGCCCTACAATATCCTATCATTTTTTGGGATGGAGCCGACGGCTATCACTTTAATATTAAATTGATGAATCCAGCCACTAACAAAGAAATGAATAAGAAATGCAGTGCAATGCATTATTATTCCTATAGACTAATGATTCGGCAGGATGAAGAAAATCATATTTTAAAATGCCGTGAATTGTTTCACCAATTTGTCGTTGATATGTATGCTAAAATTGAATCAGAACGTTTGCTATATATCCGCCTGAATCAGACCAAGCTCCGCTCTGAACAATACATTCATTTGCGAGATGCAGTTATAAATGACGGTAATACCACAAACGTTGGAAGATTAACAATTTTACCTTCGTCATATGCTGGCAGTCCCCGTCATATGCATGAATATGCTCAAGATGCTATTGCGTATGTTCGTCTCTATGGTCGTCCAGATTTATTTATTACATTTACATGTAATCAATCTTGGGACGAGATACTGCAGCTTTTACTTCAAGGACAATCGGCGGTTCATAGGCATGACATTACGGCCCGTGTCTTCCGGCAAAAGTTGAAATCACTGATAAACTACATAGTAAAACTTGAAGTGTTTGGGTCAGTGCAATGCTGGATGTACTCAGTGGAATGGCAAAAACGAGATTTGCCACACGCACATATACTAATCTGGCTACATAAAAAAATTACTTCGAACGAAATTGATGATGTGATTTCCGCTGAAATACCTGATAAAAATGTCGATAAGGGGTTACATGATATTATTGTAAAAAATATGATACATGGACCTTGCGGTGCACTGAACGAAAATTCACCATGCATGGCCAAAGGAAGGTGCACAAAGCAATATCCTCGACTTTTAGTATCAAACACAATTACTGGCAATGATGGTTACCCATAATATAGAAGAAGATCTACTGAAGATGGCGGTAAAACAGCAATAATAAAGAAGCGTAACGGTACCACCATCGAAGTAGATAACCAGTGGGTTGTTCCATATTCCCCATTATTATCAAAAACATTTAATGCACACATAAACGTTGAATACTGTAACTCCGTAAAGGCAATCAAATACATATGTAAATACGTCAACAAAGGCTGTGACATGGCAGTTTTTGGCTTGCAGCCCGAAATCAAAGATTTCGACGAAATCGTACAATATCAGGCTGGAAGATACATAAGCAGTAATGAAGCTGTTTGGCGAATTCTTTCATTTCCGATACATGAACGTAGTCCAGCTGTTGTTCACTTAGCGGTACATTTACAGAATGGTCAACGTGTTTATTTCACGGAAACCAACGTGCAACAAAGAGTCCTGAATCCACCGGATACAACATTAACAGCTTTTTTTTCGCTTTGCAAAAATGATTCTTTTGCAAAAAAAACTGCTGTATACTGAAGTGCCTTCGTATTACACGTGGAATACTAAAAATAAAGTATTTGAACGTCGAAAACAGGGTAAGTCAGTCGACGGCCAACCTACCATCTTCAAAGATACCACGATAGGAAGACTCTACACCGTTCACCCCAATCAACATGAATGCTTCTTTCTACGCCTGCTTTTGGTGAATGTACCCGGTTCGACATCCTTTGAGTATTTGAGAACTGTAAACGGTACTATACATGACACTTACCGTAGTGCATGCCAAGCTCTGAATTTATTGGAGAATGACCAACACTGGGATAACTGCATCAATGACGCGTGCGAAACGTCAACCCCAAGTCAAATTCGTGCATTGTTTGGCATCATTTTAACAACTTGCTCTCCATCAGCTCCTACAGAGTTATGGGAAAAATATAAGTCAAAAATGTCCGAAGATATACTCCATCGAAAACAGTTAGAGACGTCAGATATGACTTTTGATTTTACATCAGAAATTTATAACTACACTTTAGTTATTATAGAAGATTTGTGCGTACGTATGGCAAACAAACCTCTTCAGGATTTGGGAATGCCTTCACCTAACCGTATCGCTGCTGTTTCGACATGTGTAGAATTGGATCGTGAACAAAGTTACAGTACGAGTGATCTATTGTCGTATGTACAAAATAACATTTCCAAGTTAACGTCGGAACAAAAAGACATTTATGATTACGATAATGCATTGTGTCGATAACAACGTTGGAGAAATTTTCTTTTTGGATGCGCCAGGAGGTACTGGTAAAACATTTGTGATAAAACTGATTCTGGCATCAATTCGATCAAAAAATGATATAGCGTTGGCAATTGCGCCGTCCGGAATAGCCGCAACATTGGTGCCTGGTGGAAGAACTGCTCATTCCGCTTTGAAATTGCCTCTGAATTTGCATTCTACAGAAACTCCCACGTGCAATATTTCCAAAGCATCTGGGATGGGTAAAGTATTGCAGCAATGCAAACTTATTATTTGGGATGAGTGCACAATGGCACACAAAAAATCGCTCGAGGCTCTGGATCAATGCTTGAAAGATTTGAGAGGGAAGTCGAAACCCTTTGGCAGCACATTAATATTGCTTGCGGGAGATTTCAGGCAAACATTACCTATAATACCTAGATCAACTCCTGCAGACGAAATGAATGCTTGCCTGAAGAATTCTAATTTATGGGCACACGTAAAAATATTAAAATTAACTACAAATATGCGTGTCCGATTGCAAAACGATGACTCTGGTCAAACATTTTCAGATCAATTGCTGGCAATTGGAAACGGAAAGCTCCCAGTAGACTCAATTTCAGGACGTATACAACTACCTGCTGATTTCTGTAATTTAGTGACGTCCAAAAATGAATTGATTGAAAAAGTATTTCCGAATATTCTAAAAAATTATAAAAATAATAAATGGCTAAGTGAAAGAGCGATTCTCGCACCCAAAAATATAGACGTCCACGAAATCAACAATATTGTTTTGACCGAGATTCGAGACCAGGCAGTCCTTTACAAGTCAGTCGACACAGTTTTGGAACCAAATGAAGCGGTTAATTATCCGCGTAAGTCGTTACGCGCCATAATAGTTACGCGCCATTGTAGTTGTGTCCCTATGTCCCACCTGTGAATATAGATATATATATATATATATATATATATATATATATATATATATATATATATATATATATATATATATATATATATATATATATATATATATATATATGGTTTTAACTACGTAAAACTTGCGAATATACAACATTCTTTGCTGTCCCATTGTCTTTGCATATAAATAGATTGTCAGGTTTACCGACTCTTGAACATGCAACATATAATGGTCCATGGGAAAACAATCTGTATTCAGATCTATACCTCATGATTCTAATGATTGCCCTTGAGCTTTGTTGATGGTGATTGCTAATCGACCATTCCCTGTCCCGGTGTCCCGGTCGTCATTTACATCCCCCTGTTTCCCCCGGTGTCCCCGTTGTAGTTGTGTCCCTGTGTCCCGGTCGTCATTTATATTCCCTGTGTCCTGGTCGTCATTTGTATCCCGGTGTCCCGGTCTGTATATACATTCGTTTTATAGTTTTGTTTTTCTCCTTTATTTTTTTCCTTTTTTTTCTTTTTTAGCTTATTTAGATTTTTAGATTTTTTAGTTTTTTTATTAGTTTTTAGTTTTTTTTCTTTTTAGTTTTTTTGTCCCGGTCGTCATTTATATCCCCCTGTTTCCCCCGGTGTCCCCGTTGTAGTTGTGTCCCTGTGTCCCGGTCGTCATTTATATTCCCTGTGTCCCGGTCGTCATTTGTATCCCGGTGTACCGGTCTGTATATACATTCGTTTTCTAGTTTTGTTTTTCTCCTTTATTTTTTCCTTTTTTTTTTCTTTTTTAGTTTATTTAGATTTTTAGATTTTTTAGTTTTTTTATTAGTTTTTAGTTTTTTTTTCTTTTTAGTTTTTTTGTAGTTTTTACCTTCTTTTTAGTTTTGTTAATTTTTTTTTTACTTATGTCCTGGTCGTCATTTATACTCCCTGTGTCCCGGTGCTTTGTTGATTGCTAATCGAACATTCCTTTTGTCCTGGTCGCTTTCTCTTTGAGTGTCGTCATTTATTTTTTTCTTTTTTAGTTCTTTTAGTTTTTACCTTTTTTAGTTTTTTTTAGTTTTTTAGATGAAAATTTTTTTTAGTTTTTTCCTTTTTTTCTTTTTAGTTTTTTATTGGTTTTTACCTTTATGTTAGCTTATTTTTCAGTTTTTTCCTTTTTTTAGTTTTTTTTTATTTTTATTAGTTTTTAGTTTTTTTGTAGTTTCTGCCTTTTTTTAGTTTTTTCAGTTTTTTTTTTAGTTTTTTATTGGTTTTTACCTTTATTTTAGCTTATTTTTCAGTTTTTTCCTTTTTTTTAGTTTTTTTTAGTTTTTAGTTTTTTTAGTTTTTTACCTTTTTTTAGTTTTTTTAGTTTTTTTAGTTTTTTTAGTTTTTTAGAATTTTATTTTTTTTATTAGTTTTTAGTTTTTTTTGTAGTTTTTGCCTTTTTTTTAGTTTTTTTAGTTTTTTAGCTTTTTTATTAGTTTTTAGTTTTTTTTGTAGTTTTTGCCTTTTTTTAGTTTTTTTAGTTTTTTAGCTTTTTTATTTTTTTTATTAGTTTTTAGTTTTTTTTGTAGTTTTTGCCTTTTTTTAGTTTTTTCAGTTTTGACGTCACCTGATCCAGTTTTTTCAGGTGACGTCACCTGATCCACGATCCACAGATCCACAGACAACTTATTTTTATATATATAGATAGTTTTTTTTTTTTACTTATGTCCTGGTCGTCATTTATACTCCCTGTGTCCCGGTGCTTTGTTGATTGCTAATCGAACATTCTTTTTGTCCTGGTCGCTTTCTCTTTGAATTTCGTCATTTATTTTTTTCTTTTTTAGTTCTTTTAGTTTTTACCTTTTTTAGTTTTTTTTAGTTTTTTAGATGAAATTTTTTTTAGTTTTTTCCTTTTTTTCTTTTTAGTTTTTTATTGGTTTTTACCTTTATTTTAGCTTATTTTTCAGTTTTTTCCTTTTTTTTAGTTTTTTTTTATTTTTAATTTTTTTTAGTTTTTTACCTTTTTTTAGTTTTTTAGTTTTTTTAGTTTTTTAGCTTTTTTACTTTTTTTATTAGTTTTTAGTTTTTTTTTGTAGTTTTTGCCTTTTTTTAGTTTTTTCAGTTTTTTTTTAGTTTTTTATTGGTTTTTACCTTTATTTTAGCTTATTTTTCAGTTTTTTCCTATTTTTTTAGTTTTTTTTTAGTTTTTAGTTTTTTTTAGTTTTTTACCTTTTTTTAGTTTTTTTAGTTTTTTTAGTTTTTTAGCTTTTTTATTTTTTTTATTAGTTTTTAGTTTTTTTTGTAGTTTTTGCCTTTTTTTAGTTTTTTTAGTTTTTTAGCTTTTTTATTAGTTTTTAGTTTTTTTTGTAGTTTTTGCCTTTTTTTAGTTTTTTTAAGTTTTTTAGCTTTTTTATTTTTTTATTAGTTTTTAGTTTTTTTTGTAATTTTTGCCTTTTTTTAGTTTTTTCAGTTTTGACGTCACCTGATCCAGTTTTTTCAGGTGACGTCACCTGATCCATCCACAGACAGACAGACAACTTATTTTTATATATATAGATATATATATATATATATATATATATATATATATATATATATATATATATATATATATATATATATATATATATATATATATATATATATATATATATATATATATATATATATATATATATCTATATATATAAAAATAAGTTGTCTGTGGATGGATGTGTGGATGGATGTGTCAGGTGACGTCACCTGAAAAAACTGGATTAGGTGACGTCAAAACTGAAAAAACTAAAAAAAGGCAAAAACTACAAAAAAAACTAAAAACTAATAAAAAAAATAAAAAAGCTAAAAAACTAAAAAAACTATAAAGGTAAAAACCAATAAAAAACTAAAAAAAAAACTGAAAAAACTAAAAAAAGGCAAAAACTACAAAAAAAAACTAAAAACTAATAAAAAAAGTAAAAAAGCTAAAAAACTAAAAAAACTAAAAAAACTAAAAAAAGGTAAAAAACTAAAAAAAATAAAAAATAAAAAAAAACTAAAAAAAAGGAAAAAACTGAAAAATAAGCTAAAATAAAGGTAAAAACCAATAAAAAACTAAAAAAAAAAAGGAAAAAACTAATAAATGACGACACTCAAAGAGAAAGCGACCAGGACAAAAAACTAAAAAAAAAGGCAAAAACTACAAAAAAACTAAAAACTAATAAAAAAAATAAAAAAGCTAAAAAACTAAAAAAACTAAAAAAAGGTAAAAAACTAAAAAAACTAAAAACTAAAAAAAAACTAAAAAAGGTAAAAACTAAAAGAACTAAAAAAGAAAAAAATAAATGACGACACTCAAAGAGAAAGCGACCAGGACAAAAGGAATGTTCGATTAGCAATCAACAAAGCACCGGGACACAGGGAGTATAAATGACGACCAGGACACAAGTAAAAAAAAAAATTAACAAAACTAAAAAGAAGGTAAAAACTACAAAAAAACTAAAAAGAAAAAAAAACTAAAAACTAATAAAAAAACTAAAAAATCTAAAAATCTAAATAAACTAAAAAAGAAAAAAAAAGGAAAAAAATAAAGGAGAAAAACAAAACTAAAAAACGAATGTATATACAGACCGGTACACCGGGATACAAATGACGACCGGGACACAGGGAATATAAATAACGACCGGGACACAGGGACACAACTACAACGGGGACACCGGGGGAAACAGGGGGATATAAATGACGACCGGGACAAAAAAACTAAAAAGAAATAAAAACTAAAAACTAATAAAAAAAACTAAAAAATCTAAAAATCTAAATAAGCTAAAAAAGAAAAAAAAAGGAAAAAAATAAAGGAGAAAAACAAAACTAAAAAACGAATGTATATACAGACCGGGACACCGGGATACAAATGATGACCGGGACCCGGGACACAGGGAATATAAATGACGACCGGGACACAGGGACACAACTACAACGGGGACACCGGGGGAAACAGGGGGATAACCTGACAATCTATTTATATGCAAAGACAATGGGACAGCAAAGAATGTTGTATATTCGCAAGTTTTACGTAGTTAAAACCATATATATATATATATATCTATATTCACAGGTGGGACATAGGGACACAACTACAATGGCGCGTAACTATTATGGCGCGTAACGACTTACGCGCGCGGGGGGGCTTGGGGGGGGCGCGAAGCGCCCCCACCAACTAGGTGTTGGGGTGGCGCGAAGCGCCACCCCAACAGCTAGTATATATATATATATATATCTATATTCACAGGTGGGACATAGGGACACAACTACAATGGCGCGTAACTATTATGGCGCGTAACGACTTACGCGCGCGGGGGGGCTTGGGGGGGGCGCGAAGCGCCCCCACCAACTAGGTGTTGGGGTGGCGCGAAGCGCCACCCCAACAGCTAGTATATATATATATATATATATCTTCTATATCTATATATATAAAAATAAGTTGTCTGTCTGTGGATGGATGGATGGATGTGTCAGGTGACGTCACCTGAAAAAACTGGATTAGGTGACGTCAAAACTGAAAAAACTAAAAAAAGGCAAAAACTACAAAAAAAAAACTAAAAACTAATAAAAAAAATAAAAAAGCTAAAAACTAAAAAAACTATAAAGGTAAAAACCAATAAAAAACTAAAAAAAAAACTGAAAAAACTAAAAAAAGGCAAAAACTACAAAAAAAAACTAAAAACTAATAAAAAATATATATATATATATATATATATATCTTCTATATATATATATATAAAAATAAGTTGTCTGTGGATGGATGGATGGATGTGTCAGGTGACGTCACCTGAAAAAACTGGATCAGGTGACGTCAAAACTGAAAAAACTAAAAAAAGGCAAAAACTACAAAAAAAACTAAAAACTAATAAAAAAAATAAAAAAGCTAAAAAACTAAAAAAACTATAAAGGTAAAAACCAATAAAAAACTAAAAAAAAAACTGAAAAAACTAAAAAAAGGCAAAAACTACAAAAAAAACTAAAAACTAATAAAAAAAGTAAAAAAGCTAAAAAACTAAAAAAACTAAAAAAAGGTAAAAAACTAAAAAAAATAAAAAATAAAAAAAACTAAAAAAAAGGAAAAAACTGAAAAATAAGCTAAAATAAAGGTAAAAACCAATAAAAAACTAAAAAAAAAAAGGAAAAAACTAATAAATGACGACACTCAAAGAGAAAAAAAAGGCAAAAACTACAAAAAAAACTAAAAACTAATAAAAAAAATAAAAAAGCTAAAAAACTAAAAAAACTAAAAAAAGGCAAAAACTACAAAAAAAAACTAAAAACTAATAAAAAAGCTAAAAAACTAAAAAAACTAAAAAAAAGGCAAAAACTACAAAAAAACTAAAAACTAATAAAAAAATAAAAAAGCTAAAAAACTAAAAAAAACTAAAAAAACTAAAAAAAGATAAAAAACTAAAAAAACTAAAAACTAAAAAAAACTAAAAAAGGTAAAAACTAAAAGAACTAAAAAAGAAAAAAATAAATGACGACACTCAAAGAGAAAGCGACCAGGACAAAAGGAATGTTCGATTAGCAATCAACAAAGCACCGGGACACAGGGAGTATAAATGACGACCCGGGGGAAACAGGGGGATATAAATGACGACCGGGACAAAAAAACTAAAAAGAAAAAAAAACTAAAAACTAATAAAAAAACTAAAAAATCTAAAAATCTAAATAAGCTAAAAAAGAAAAAAAAAAGAAAAAAATAAAGGAGAAAAACAAAACTAAAAAACGAATGTATATACAGACCGGGACACCGGGATACAAATGACGACCGGGACCCGGGACACAGGGAATATAAATGACGACCGGGACACAGGGACACAACTCCGGTACACCGGGATACAAATGACGACCGGGACACAGGGAATATAAATGACGACCGGGACACAGGGACACAACTACAACGGGGACACCGGGGGAAACAGGGGGATATAAATGACGACCGGGACAAAAAAACTAAAAAGAAAAAAAAACTAAAAACTAATAAAAAAACTAAAAAATCTAAAAATCTAAATAAGCTAAAAAAGAAAAAAAAAGGAAAAAAATAAAGGAGAAAAACAAAACTAAAAAACGAATGTATATACAGACCGGGACACCGGGATACAAATGACGACCGGGACCCGGGACACAGGGAATATAAATGACGACCGGGACACAGGGACACAACTACAACGGGGACACCGGGGGAAACAGGGGGATGTAAATGACGACCGGGACACCGGGACAGGGAATGGTCGATTAGCAATCACCATCAACAAAGCTCAAGGGCAATCATTAGAATCATGAGGTATAGATCTGAATACAGATTGTTTTCCCATGGACCATTATATGTTGCATGTTCAAGAGTCGGTAAACCTGACAATCTATTTATATGCAAAGACAATGGGACAGCAAAGAATGTTGTATATTCGCAAGTTTTACGTAGTTAAAACCATATATATATATCTATCTATATTCACAGGTGGGACATAGGGACACAACTACAATGGCGCGTAACTATTATGGCGCGTAACGACTTACGCGCGCGGGGGGGCTTGGGGGGGGGCGCGAAGCGCCCCCACCAACTAGGTGTTGGGGTGGCGCGAAGCGCCACCCCAACAGCTAGTATATAAAAATAAGTTGTCTGTCTGTGGATGGATGGATGGATGTGTCAGGTGACGTCACCTGAAAAAACTGGATTAGGTGACGTCAAAACTGAAAAAACTAAAAAAAGGCAAAAACTACAAAAAAAACTAAAAACTAATAAAAAAAATAAAAAAGCTAAAAACTAAAAAAACTATAAAGGTAAAAACCAATAAAAAACTAAAAAAAAAACTGAAAAAACTAAAAAAAGGCAAAAACTACAAAAAAAAACTAAAAACTAATAAAAAAAGTAAAAAAGCTAAAAAACTAAAAAAACTAAAAAAACTAAAAAAAGGTAAAAAACTAAAAAAAATAAAAAATAAAAAAAAAATAAAAAAAAGGAAAAAACTGAAAAATAAGCTAAAATAAAGGTAAAAACCAAAAAAAAACTAAAAAAAAAGGAAAAAACTAATAAATGACGACACTCAAAGAGAAAGCGACCAGGACAAAAGGAATGTTCGATTAGCAATCAACAAAGCACCGGGACACAGGGAGTATAAATGACGACCAGGACATAAGTAAAAAAAAAAAACTATCTATATATATAAAAATAAGTTGTCTGTGGATCTGTGGATCGTGGATCAGGTGACGTCACCTGAAAAAACTGGATCAGGTGACGTCAAAACTGAAAAAACTAAAAAAAGGCAAAAACTACAAAAAAAACTAAAAACTAATAAAAAAAATAAAAAAGCTAAAAAACTAAAAAAACTAAAAAAAGGCAAAAACTACAAAAAAAACTAAAAACTAATAAAAAAGCTAAAAAACTAAAAAAACTAAAAAAAAGGCAAAAACTACAAAAAAACTAAAAACTAATAAAAAAAATAAAAAAGCTAAAAAACTAAAAAAACTAAAAAAACTAAAAAAAGGTAAAAAACTAAAAAAACTAAAAACTAAAAAAAAACTAAAAAAGGTAAAAACTAAAAGAACTAAAAAAGAAAAAAATAAATGACGACACTCAAAGAGAAAGCGACCAGGACAAAAGGAATGTTCGATTAGCAATCAACAAAGCACCGGGACACAGGGAGTATAAATGACGACCAGGACACAAGTAAAAAAAAAAATTAACAAAACTAAAAAGAAGGTAAAAACTACAAAAAAACTAAAAAGAAAAAAAAACTAAAAACTAATAAAAAAATCTAAAAATCTAAATAAACTAAAAAAGAAAAAAAAAGGAAAAAAATAAAGGAGAAAAACAAAACTAAAAAACGAATGTATATACAGACCGGTACACCGGGATACAAATGACGACCGGGACACAGGGAATATAAATAACGACCGGGACACAGGGACACAACTACAACGGGGACACCGGGGGAAACAGGGGGATATAAATGACGACCGGGACAAAAAAACTAAAAAGAAATAAAAACTAAAAACTAATAAAAAAAACTAAAAAATCTAAAAATCTAAATAAGCTAAAAAAGAAAAAAAAAGGAAAAAAATAAAGGAGAAAAACAAAACTAAAAAACGAATGTATATACAGACCGGGACACCGGGATACAAATGATGACCGGGACCCGGGACACAGGGAATATAAATGACGACCCGGGACACAGGGACACAACTACAACGGGGACACCGGGGGAAACAGGGGGATGTAAATGACGACCGGGACACCGGGACAGGGAATGGTCGATTAGCAATCACCATCAACAAAGCTCAAGGGCAATCATTAGAATCATGAGGTATAGATCTGAATACAGATTGTTTTCCCATGGACCATTATATGTTGCATGTTCAAGAGTCGGTAAACCTGACAATCTATTTATATGCAAAGACAATGGGACAGCAAAGAATGTTGTATATTCGCAAGTTTTACGTAGTTAAAACCATATATATATATATATATATCTATATTCACAGGTGGGACATAGGGACACAACTACAATGGCGCGTAACTATTATGGCGCGTAACGACTTACGCGCGCGGGGGGGCTTGGGGGGGGCGCGAAGCGCCCCCACCAACTAGGTGTTGGGGTGGCGCGAAGCGCCACCCCAACAGCTAGTATATATATATATTATGTATGTATATATATATATATATATATATATATATATATATATATACATATATATATATATATATATATATATATAATATATATATATATATATATATATATATATATATATATATATATATATATATATATATATATATATATATATATATATATATATATATAAAAATAAGTTGTCTGTGTGTGGATCTGTGGATCAGGTGACGTCATGTTTGTTCGCATATGACGTCTGAATTATTTCACACTAATACAAAAGAAGAAAAAAACTAAAAAAGGTAAAAACTACAAAAAAAACTAAAAAGAAAAAAAAACTGAAAAAGCTAAAAAACTAAAAAAAAACTAAAAAAAGGTAAAAATCTAATAACTAAAAAAAACTGAAAAAAATAAAAAAACTACAAAAAAAATAAAAACTAATAAAAAAACTAAAAAAGCTAAAAAACTAAAAAAACTAAAAAAAACTAAAAAAAGTAAAAAACTAAAAAAACTAAAAACTAAAAAGAAAAAAACTAAAAAAAAGGAAAAAACTGAAAAATCAAAGAGAAAAAGAAAACTAAAAAAATATGAATAAATATATATAAAAATAAGTTGTTTGTGGGTTATGTCTGTCTGTCTGTCTGTCGAGTGACGTCGTGTTTGTCCGCATATGACGTCTGAATTATTTCACACTAATACAAAAGAAGAAAAAAAACTAAAAAAGGTAAAAACTACAAAAAAAAAACTAAAAAGAAAAAAAACTAAAAAAGCTAAAAAACTAAAAAAAACTAAAAAAAGGTAAAAAACTAAAAACTAAAAAAAACTGAAAAAACTAAAAAAAGGCAAAAACTAAAAAAAAAACTAAAAACTAATAAAAAAACTAAAAAAGCTGAAAAACTAAAAAAACTAAAAACAAAAAAAGAAAAAACTAAAAAAAAGGAAAAAACTTAAAAATAAGAGAAAAAGAAAACTAAAAAAATGTTAATAAATATAAAAAATATAAATATAAATATAATATAAATTAGCAATCAACAAAGCACCGAGACACAAATGACGACCGGGACACAGGGAGTATAAATGACGACCAGGACATAAGTAAAAAAAAAAACTAAAAAAACTAAAAAAATGGTAAAAACTACAAAAAAAACTAAAAACTAATAAAAAAACTAAAAAATCTAAAAATCTAAATAAACTAAAAAAGAAAAAAAAGAAAAAAGGAAAAAAATAAAGGAGAAAAACAAAACTAAAAAACGAATGTATATACAGACCGGGACACCGGGATACAAATGACGACCAGGACACAGGGAATATAAATGACGACCGGGACACAGGGACACAACTACAATGGGGACGCCGGGGGGCACAGGGGGATATAAATGACGACCGGGACACCGGGACACAAGGAATATAAATGACGCCCGGGACACTCAAAGAGAAATCACAGACTGGAACACCGGGACACAAATGACGACCGGGACACAGGGAATATAAATGACGACCGGGACACAGGGACATAACTACAAAGGGGACGCCGGGGTGCACAGGGGGATATATAAATGACGATGGCGACTCAGGGAATGGTCGATTAGCAATCACCATCAACAAAGCTCAAGGGCAATCATTAGAATCATGAGGTATAGATCTGAATACGGATTGTTTTCCCATGGACCATTAGATGTTGCATGTTCAAGAGTCGGTAAACCTGACAGTCTATTTATATGCACAGACAATGGGACAGCAAAGAATGTTGTATATTCGCAAGTTTTACGTAGTTAAAAACATATATATATATATATATATATATATATATATATATATATATATATATATATATATATATATATATATATATATATATATATATATATATATATATATATATATATATATATATATATATCTATATTCACAGGTGGGACATAGGGACACAACTACAATGTACATATGCACAACTACATATGCACAGACAATGGACAGCAAAGAATGTTGTATATTCGCAAGTTTTACGTAGTTAAAAACATATATATATATATATATATATATATATATATATATATATATATATATATATATATATATATATATATATATATCTATATTCACAGTTGGGACATAGGGACACAACTACAATGGCGCGTAACTAATATGGCGCGTAACGACTTACGCGCGCGGGGGGGCTTGGGGTTGGGCGCGAAGCGCCCCCACCAACTAGGTGTTGGGTTGGCGCGAAGCGCCACCCCAACAGCTAGTATATATATATATATATATATATATATATATATATATATATATATATATATATATATATATATATATATATATATATATATATATATATATATATATATGTTTTTAACTACGTAAAACTTGCGAATATACAACATCCCATTGTCTGTGCATATAAATAGAATGTCAGGTTTACTGACTCTTTAACATGCAACATATAATTGTCCATGGGAAAAGCAATCCGTATTCAGACCTATACCTCATTATTCAAATGATTGCCCTTGAGCTTTGTTGATGGTGATTGCTAATCGAACATTCCCTGTGTCCCCGTCTTTATTTATATATTCCCCTGTGCCCCCCGGCGTCCCCGTTGTAGGTGTGTCCCTGTGTCCCGGTCGTCATTTATATGTCCCGGTCGTGATTTGTGTCCCGGTGTCCCAGTCTGTAATTTCTCTTTGAGTGTCCCGGTCATCATTTATATTCCCTGTGTCCCGGTGTCCTGGTTGTCATTTGTGTCCCGGTGTCCTGGTCGGTAATTTCATCAATTGACAAACATGACGTCAGTCAACAAACAACTTCAAGACGACATACAGCTCAATCCTTATAATGACGTCAGTCGACAAACATGACGTCAGTCGACACACAAACATAACGTCAGTCGACAGACACACAAACAAACAACTTATTTTTTTATATATAGATATTCATAGAAGATGTGTATTATAAAGAACACCAGAGTTAGAAAAATCTTCTTCACATTTTCTACTTCGAAACGTTATCTCTGAGTAGAAGGTAATTATAGACATTCTTATCTGGACAAAAAAGTGAAATTACTGGCTTGCATGCATTCTTCTTCTTTTTACCGACTT
>NW_027064125.1:0-28058 GCF_032884065.1 Artemia franciscana
AGCCTGTGTCTAATCTTGGCCAGATATTCTGATTGGACAATATCTTTCTTATATATATACACAGCAGGTTCCTTAATCTTAGACCTTATGTGTATACCTTAAATTGCAGCTAGGAGTAATCTAAAGATTTCTCATGAATAGGATTATAGATAGTTATAATGATGGCTAGGGCTAGACAAGTTGGGATTGACTGACTGTAATCTTGGAAAAAATCTGGTTTTTAAACACTTTAATTTCAACAAAAGTTGTCTAGCCTATTTAAATATAATCATTCTGTTTCACAATACTTTTCTTAGACTAAATCTACCCAAGGTTGGCTGTGTCTGTGAATAGGATATGTTGTTAAGATCATGAGCCAAACATTATTAAACAACATTTTCTAAGATTAGGTTCAATCTTTAAATGTATAGCAAAGATTAGGCCCCACTGTTGTCTATCAATATGTATGAACTTGTGAGTGTTGTGTATGGTTAAAATATTAGACATCTTCATATACTTATTAAGAAGATTTTGAAAAATTCATTGGTAAAACTTCTAGGTAGTATGATATAGATTTTACAATGATTTAGCAGTTAAAGAGTAGATTGGCTGGCTGAGTACTGGGTATCTTACCCTATACCAGATTCAATAACTGACAGATGGACAGGTGAACACACTGGCCTTGACTACTCATTTTTTTTTTTTTTTTTTTTTTGTGTATGCTATTTCTACATATGAAGACTTTTAAATTATTTAATAACATTATGAGATAATACATACTTAATCATGTACATGGAGATAAAATCCATGACTTCATTGTCATAATGAAGAAAAACATTCTTAGTGCTATATAGACAGATATTTGAGAACTATTTGTGAGTGAATTGAATGGTATATTTAGAGAGCATAGAATATGGAATTAATTAGTATACTCTTCTTGTTCCATAGCCATTTAGAAATCTTGCATAAATTGACTAGTTGACTATGCTAGAAGAAGTTGCAACAGTTGTTTCATACATAAAGCCTAGGCATGTGAGTTTCAAGTAGGCCTGACTAAAACAATAACAAAACGAACAGAGAAAAATAAATTTGACTAGTTTAATATAGACTAACTCTAATATGTCATAGAGCTAAAATAAGCTACTTTGTTCAGGAAAGGTCTTCAGGACATAAAGCCTTGGTCAATTCATTACACAAAAGAAGTATACCCAATAAATTGTAAATTCTAGCCACCCAATAACAATTTTACATGTCAAAGAGTAAAACTGCACTTACAAAATACAGTTTCGTTTTTGAGTCAAAAACTTTTCAAACTTGAAGGAGAAAATTCAAATGATTGTTTACAAATCTATAGACATGGCGTCAAATTGTTGAATACGATGAATACAACTGTAGAATTTTATAATAGATGGCAGAGAAGTACCAACAAAATCCAAAAGTTCAGCGTTTACATAGAGCTTTTTATTAGGCCAATGAATTTCCGACATCAGCCATGGAGGCTGCACAACAGTTCTGTTTTCTTTTCTCATGCAAAATTCTTCAATATATAATACAACATACAGAAAATGACGAACGACGGAAGAGTAAAGAGCTGTTTCTATCGAATTGGATTTTTCTATCAGTTAAAAGGTAAACATCAATACTATCAAATTTGAATAGAAAGCGTTTTTACAGGATGTTTTTTAAACATTGCAATAAAAACTTCGGTTTGTCATGACGGAGGGGTTAGGTTCATCAAAATCACAAAAAATCAGGCAAAATAAAATAGCAATATTTATAGAATCAGAATATTCTGAATATCTCGCCTTAAAAAGTCCTGGGTATAAATTTTTGTGTGCCAACTACTACCACTACTAATAAAAACTCACCACAACATCAAGCAGCCTGAGGCCAACACAGTTGGAATCATTTCTCTCCTGCCCAATTATATTCAAATCTTTCATCCTTACATCTTCTCAAGAAGTTCCAGTTTCCTTTAATTCCTTTCTTACAACCTCTTCTCACCCCACTCCAGAACGACCTGTTTTGGTTTTTTCCTAGATGAGTTAAGGAAAGAAACAATCTTTGTAAATCTGTAATCCTCCAAATTACGTATCATCATACATATCCAAATTACGTATTCCCATTACATTATATTTCTTCACATTTTATGCGATGTTTCTCAGTTGTACGTGAACTTTGTTTTGGTTATGGTGAAATTAAGGTTCACTCTGCTTTAGAGTTTAGTTTCGAGAAATGTACATAATGGCTGAATAAATTGTTTGATAGTGCTATGAACCCCCATCCCTAATTGTCAATAAATGTTCGATGTTCCAACTTAAGTTGTTATTTTTATTCGCAACGATCTGAGGTAATTATCAGCAAGCTTAACTTGAAAAATACATGATCTATCTGGCTTATAATTATCCCAGCTCGGCGGTCCTCTTCAAAAATCTAGTGTATACAAAAAAGAAAAGAAAAAAAAACTTGAGTAAAGAATGTACCTTGCTTATTTTCAAACCAACAAGTTCAATGGTACAGTTGGAATTTTTTAGAAGATTGCTCTTGAATATACAAATTGTCATTAATTCCTCTGCAATTGGGAAACCGAGTAAATAGTTTTTGATATTTATAAATCGATTGGTTATTTTTGTCAGAGCTAATTCTTATTAAAATGTCTTTTTTTATAATTTTCGTTACTAACACTGCTTGTCACTCCTTACTTCTAAATTGTTGCCATGAGCTTTTTCATGTTAATTACCATGAGGCAATTTTTACTTTCCCCCTCATCAGAACACCCTTTGCATTTGCTTGAATGCTCATATAAAGTCAAACAATTTGAGTTTCAAAATCCATTTTTCGAGACATCAGACTTTTCCTCTCCTACGCAATGGCCAACCAACTGTCCTCAGTGATACCTGATGCAAAATTATACTCAGTGTTCCAAATTTTATAAAATATTACATCAATCAAGTTGGTTAAACGAAGTTTGAAGTGTCTGCATTGATTTTTATTTATACAAACTACACGAGTTTCAACACAAAAAGCCCTTTCAACCTCATAGAGCTCGGTTAAAAAAAACTCGAAAATCGTCTTACCGTTTCAGGAAAATGTTATAGGAATCCTTTCCCACTTCAAGAATTTGTAAAAATCACGCACATCGGATCCTACCGTGGGACCAGAAACTCAAGTCCACTGCCAAGAAGAAACGAAATGCCACGGCCATTAAGCCATAGCTACAATAGCGGTAAAATTAGCACCATATAGTGTTATGACTGTACTTTGTCAAAGCCTAGTATATGTATTTCTTAAGTTCCAGAGAAAATGATAAAAAAAAGGATTTTTTTATGTTTCCAAAGATGAAAATTAATGAAGATTTAATAGTTTGTCAGTAGGTTTTTATGGAGTTCATTTTTCTGTCCTTGCTGCTCACTTTTCCACCAAAAATACTATGTTTAGTCATTTAAGTCGGCACTAGGCTTTGGCTGTTGAAAAAACACAAAACTAGGTCTTAGTCTTAATTCTGATGTTATTTGATTCTGATTTTAGTTTTGTGGTATTAGATCGTACCCCACTAAAAAATTCAAAAGCGTCGGTGACTCACACTTAACCCTGAGTCAGAGTAGTGGGATTGATTTCTATGTGAGTCAAATAATCAGAGTACAGCCCCCCCCCCACACACACACACACATATTTATATACGTCGTGTCTTCCCGAGATCTGTCAAATAGAAATTTTGAGATAGTCCTTTTATTCAGAAGAGTTGCAAGGCCTTTGGGGTTGCATACAAACCACCAGATCCTGAGTGCGAGAGTTATAAGTTATGCTCCTGGAGTATTTAAGATTCTTATGGAAGAGATGGATGTATAAACTTTAAAGGGGACTTATTTGATTGAAATTAAATTCCTAGGTCCCTTTCAAAAGTCAAAAGTGATGTGGGTCAACTAGCCCCCTTCCCCAACAATCCCGTTTTTCATCAAGCACTTCTGATTGAAACCCTGCGATAGAAATTTTGTTTAAAATAGTCCAAAAAATATAACAATGCCTCCAGGGTTGAAAAAACCCCAGGACAAGGCTTTAAATTATGCCTTAGGGGCATATAAGGTTTTGTAGAACGGGTTGCCGTATTAAAATCGGATGGGTCTCTTTTGATTTTAAATTGGGAGTTATAGTGCCCTTTTTAAGAGCCAAAGAGATGTGAGCGATTAAGATGTGTCCTTTCGGGAACGTTGAGGGGAGTGTTGAACTAAATCAAAACATGTTGTGTGTACATTGGTTGTCAAAAGTGTGTAACTCAGGAATGACTGAGTACATTAATTTGGAATTTTCAGGGAATGATAAGGGAAGCGAGATGATCAATTGACCAAAAAGGCAATATTTGTACGCTGCTACTACTAGGACTACTGCTGCTTTTAATGCTGCCACAAGCAATATTACTACTGCAACTAATATCAAAGAGTTTGTGGTAACAAACTGTACTAAGGAGTGACATGGCTCAATAGTAACTGAAACTTAAAAAAACGAATTTTGATACCAATAGTTACACCAAAAGAATCAAATTTTAATGCTGACTTTAAATATATAAGATTCGTCAAGTTTAGTCTTATCCATCAAAAGTTACGGGCCTGAGAAAATTTGCGTAATCAGCGTATCAGAGAACACTACTGTAGAAGTTTCAAGCTCATATCTACCAAAATGTGGAATTTTGTATTTTTTGCCAGAAGTCAGGTCACGGATGCGTGTTTATTTATTTGTTTCTTTTTTTTCAGGGTAGATCGTATCGACCCAGTGGTCCTAGAATGTGGCAAGAGGGCTCATTCTAACGGAAATTAAAAGTTCTAGTGCCCTTTTTAAGTGACCAAAAAATTTGGAGGGCACCTAGGCCCCCTCCAACGCACACTTTTCCCCAAAGTCACCGGATCAAAATTTTGAGATAGACATTCTGTTCAACTTACTCAAAAACCTAATAACTGTGACTTTGGGGACGACTTAATCCTCCATAATCCCCGGAGGAGGGGCTGCAAGTTACAAACTTTGACCATGGTTTACATATAGTAATAGTTATTGTGACGTGTAGCGACGCTTTCAGGGGAGACTTTTTCGCTCGTGGGTGTGGGTGGGTCGGGGGTTACTTGAGAGGAACTTTCCATGGAGGAATTTATCACGAGGGAAGAAAATTTCCATGAATTTTCTGGCATTATTAAAAAAAACAAGGAGAAAATAAACAATTTTTTTCCAACTGGAAGTAATGAGCAGCATTAAAACTTAAAACGGACATAAAAGTTTGCGTATATAAGAGGGTTAGTCTCATCCACAATACCTTGTTCTTTACTCTAAAGTATTTTTTGTAATTTCAATTATTTATTCTACGGCCTTTGTGATTCAGGGGTCATTCTTAAGGATTTGGGATAAAATTCACGCTTTAGTTCACGAAGGCTCAGGTTAAAAAAAAAGATAAAAAAAGTGGAAACTTTGAGGGGAATGATAAAATAAATCAAAGCAAACTATGTTTATACAGATTGCCGATCCTGGCGTATCAGCAAAATTTTTGGAACGGCCTATCGTATCAAGAGGAAATTTCAGGGGCATCATGAGTGGGATTCAGTTGACCAAAAGGTAAAACGTACCTGCTAATACTGATAGTTATCATGCTGCTACTACTATCCCTACTGCTACGATACTAGCACAATCAAAGCTACAAATGTGGACGTGAAAATTTAACAGAATATTTAGGGAGAATTTGAAATAAAATCACGATATATAATGCGCATGCAGATTGTCAAAAGGGCATATCTCAAGAATTGATTTAGGTATTCAGTTGGAACTTAAAAGGGATAACAAATTGACAAAAATGCATTATATACGACTCACTACTAACACTAATACTACTGCCAGTTTTACTAATACTACTACTGCTACTAAACTACTCCAACTCCTACTTCAATTGCAACAACTTGTAAGGCTTAGAGTATTAAGGTGAAAAGGGTGTCAAAAGGAGGTCAAAAGCACATTCCAACAATATATTTGAAACAGCTTAACGTGTCAAGGTGAAACGTCCAGGGTATCATGAAAGTGATGCTCAACTGACCAAAAGGGAATATACACATGCTACTACCGCTGTTACTGCTAATTTAACACTAACACTGCAACTACTTCTGCTACTACCGAAACCCCTGTGATTATAGTAGTATTGAGACAAAGTCTATGAGGATATAATTTAAGGAAATATTGGTGGCAAATTCGTAATAACTAAAGACACTATGTGCAATTTGATTGCTCGAATAGCGTATTTTAAGAATTGATTTGTGTATTAAGTTGGAACCCTCAGGGAATAGTTATAGGGGAAAATCAATTGACCGAAATACAATGTGTGCATACTAATACTAATACTACTACAAATGCGACATTTACTAGCTCTACTAATACTATTACTATTGCTCCAAGTACTATTTCTATCGCAACTACTCAAAAAAAATAAAATAAGCACAATTACCGAGACTATTAGTAATAACTGCCGAGTTCAATATAGCCTATAATACTAAGGATGTTCAAAAGGCTCAGTAATTTGAATTTTGGTTTTAATTAGCAATATGGATAGTCAACTCATATGAACACCTCATTTGAACATTTTCCTATTAGGCTACTCTGAGCAAGACCGAAGCATGGAGCACCTAAATGCAGAGCAAAGCTAAGATTTTGAATTTGGATGGGTATATAAAGAATATACGAGCAAAGTCCTCCAGTGTGCCAACAACTGCAAGACAAACCTACAGATGCAAGATAAACAAAGAAACATGTTTTTAGAAAATTTACGGTTGGCTTCAAATAATACACGTTTAATTAATGTTTAAAATTTTAAATCTTTCTAATCCTGTAGTGTGGGTTTTCCTTTAAGACCCATGTTAATCGTTCTTGTGTTGATCCTCTTTTATTGTTTTACCTGTTTTCCTTTAACGGGAATGCGTTTTCCTCTTCTCTTTGGGACAAAATATCAAACTTAGACTAATTTCTAGATTGAAAAAGAATCATATATGCGCAAGAAGTTTGAAAGTGCTGAGAACTAAACTGCGAGTTTCTTAAATGCTCAAACAATATGAATAAAATAAGATATTTTTTAAATGTGTGCATTTCATTTTATGAAAACTAAAACCATAGTTTCTTAAATGCTCAAATATTTCTAATAGGACGAGATGTATTTTAACCGTCTAGGTTTCTTTTCATTGAAAAGTAAACCCCAAGTTTCTTAAATAAATAGATATTATTAATGAACATCAAATGTATTTTAACTATATATGTTGCTTCTTATGAAAACTGAAACCTTAGTTTCTTAAATGATTAAATATGTTTCATAAAATCCAATGTACTTTAACCCCTTATTTGTCACAACTAAAGCCCAAGTTTCTTAAATGATGAAATAGTATTAATAAATCAGACGTATTTTAAACGAGTGTGTTCTTATTTCTGAAAACTAAACCCAAGTTTCTTAAGTGCTAAAATATTATTAATGAAGACAAGATGCATTCTAACCTTATGCATTCATATTTCCGGAAACAAAACTTAAGTTTCTTAATTGGTCAAATGCTTTTAATAAAATCAAATGTTCTTTAACCATATCGGTCCTTATTTGTCAAAACTAAAACCCAAGTTTCCTATTAACTCAAACATTTTTAATGTGTTAAGATGTATTTGAACCTTGTGCGTTGCTTTTTATGAAAACTAAAACCCAAGTTTCTTAAATGGTCAATATTACTAATGAAATCAGATATATTCTAACCGTATGCGTTGTTTTTCATGAAAACTAAAACCCTAGTTACTTAAATGATCGAATATTTTTAATAAAATCAAATGTATTTTAAACGTGTGTATTCTTATTTCTGGAAACTAAAGGCCAAGTTTCTTAGATGCTCAAGTTTTTTTAACCGTTTTAACCGTGTGTGTCCTGTTTTTTCTATGAAAACTAGAGCCAAATTTACCAAATGATTAAATATTATTATTAGAATCAGATTATTTTAACCGCATGTGTTCTCATTTCTGAATCTAAAACTCAAGTTTCCTAAATGCTCAAATATTTCTAGTGGAACAAGATATGTTTTAATCATGAGTACTTTTTTATGAAAACTAAACCCAAAGATTCATAAACGATAAAATATTATTAATGAAAATCAAAGGTAGTCTAACTGCATGCGCTTTTTTTACGAAAAAAACCTTAGTTTCGTAAATGATCAGATAATTTTAATAAAATCAAATGCACTTTAAGCATATGTGTCCTTGTTTCTCAAAAACTAAAACCTAAGTTTCTTAAATGGTCAAATATTACTCGTATGTCAGGTGTGTTCTTATTTCTGAAAACTAAAGCCAAGTTTCATAAATGCTCATATATTATTAATGAAAATCGTATGTACTCTAACCGTAAGTGTTACTTTTTATTAAAACTAACACCTTAGCTTCTTAAATGATCAAATGTTTGTAATAAAATCAAATGTACTTACAAATATGCGTCATTATTTGTCAAAATTACAACCCTAGTTTCTTAGCTACTCAAATATTTTTAATAGGGTAAGCACTATTTTTATCCTTATGTCATCCTTTTCGTGATAACTAAATTCCAAGTATCTTAAATGATCAAATATTATTAATGAAAAAATATCCATTTTAACCCTGTGTGTTCTTTTTTTATGGAAACTAAATACCAAGTTTCTTAAGTGATTAAATATTATTAGTAAATTAAATGTATTTTAAATGTATGCGTTCTTATTTCTAGAAACTAAAGCTCAAGTTTCTTAAATACTCAAATATATTTTTTAACAAAATGATATGTGTTTTAACTGTTTGCGTTCTTTTTCTTTATGAAAACTAAACCCAAAGTTTCTCAAAAGCTGAGATATTATGATTGGAGTTTTTAAGGTAAATGATTAGCGTGGGGGGCTGGTTGGTCTCAAATCACTTTGACTCTTAAAAAGGACACTATAAATTCCAATGTCAAATCAAATAAGCCCCATCTGAAGCTTATAGGACCACACATCCCATAAAAGCCCTATATGCCCTCGTGGTGTAACTTACAGCCCTATCCTCAGGGTTCTGGGGAATTGTGTCAATCCTAAAGGTATTATTATTCGTTCTTTGGACTATTCTGAAAAAATCGCTATCTAATAATTACAATTAGATTTTTTGTGAAAAGAGGGATTGTTGGGGGAGGGTTATATGCCCTCCATCTCTTTTGACACTAAAAGAGGAACTTTTTAAAAAGAAAACTTCCAATTTTCAACCAAATGAGCCTCTTTTAAAGTTAAACAACTGCCCTTTTCATAAAAGCCTTAAATGTCTTGTGGCATAACTTACAACCCTCGCCCCCAACCTCTTGTGGTTTGTATCAATCCCAAAAGCCTTGTTATATGATCTTTGGACTATTTTGAATAAAACAACTGTCTCAATATTTGCTACTCGATGTATGTCGGGAAAATACGACGCCTTCGTATATATCTGACATGATTTTAAAAACAATCAGAAATTAAAGTCTTTTTCAAATGAAAGCATGCTTAGAAGAATTTTTCAAGGGAAAGGGTAGTAGGTTAAGAAATTCACCCATTGTTTACGTATAGTACTTGTTAGTGAGTCTGCAAGAAATTTTCTTGGTGGGTTTTTAGAAAGAATGTAATTGTCCCGGGGGAAAATTTAGAGGATGTGTCGCGTATTTTACGCGACACATTTATTTGAATATAGTAATAGATAATAGTAACAACATTATCTTTTTTTAACATTATTTTTAATCTCCAGAAACTGCTTACAGTCTGAAATCACTCACATTTTTACTTTTGATATAATCACTTTACGCTAAAGAATGTGGTCATGTTTAAAGTGGTGTTCCTCATACAGAAAATTTTTTCCATGGCTGTTTCTCACCTAGTGCCAATGAAAATCATTCTCTTTGATAGAGAATTTTCGAACATAGTAATATGAATCTGTTTATTAGGTTTTCAAAATCATATTATATCCCCATATCATCGCAGTTTTTATAGTTACTAGCCTTACTACATTAGGGGCTGTCCAAGTCTACTATTTCATAGTTTTGGCTATTTCATGGTCTTATCCCTTGTTTTTACTCTAGTTAATTGTTTTGGTCTCATTTCTTCTTATTTTTCATTGCTCCCTTTTTTTATTTATTGTTCGTAAAAAAATAAACTACTGTTACAACTATCACAGCAAAGGGTTTACACAGGTGCCGTTTTTTTTCCATACACCTTTTTTCTGGCGGTTGAAACAGGGACATGCAACTATTCAAAATAACTACTTTACAGCATCTGTTACACATAACTTTGGCGCGCTCATTGCGCTTTTTCTTCCATTTGGTTGAAGCAGGCAAAACCGGTTGTTTAGGTCTGATTCTCTATAGCCACTGTCTGCCACCATTGTTGTTACCTGTTGTTACCTGTGTTTTCTTTTCAATTAATACAATACTTTTCTATGTTGTCTGTATCTATTCGGGTAATAAATATATGACTACAAGTAAGAAAATAAACATAACTGACAAAAACAGAAATATGCGATCAAGTAGAAAGAAAAGAATCCCAGCCTTGCATTTGACTCTATGCCTATGTTAACTTTTTGACATAGGAAAGCAGGATAGTCAAATTATTTATGTTGAAGCTCAAATTCTTCATAATCATTTAATATGAGTAAAGCCAACAAGTGGATAAAACTAAAAGTTGGTCATAAAGCCAACGAGACAAAACTGCCATCTGTTACAAATTGTCAATAAGTGGAATCGCTGGCTGGATTCTAACAAATTGATGTCTTTCAAGGCCGTATGATTACTTTAAATGTGTTTCTACAAACATGTAGAAGTTTGAATGATAGAATTTAAAATACTTCTTCTAAAAACGAATATACAATGTTCCTTATAATTTGCGAGGGGGCATCCAATTTCGGAAATCACACACACCAGGTGGTACGCACCAAGCATGGCAGAACTCTGCGGCATATCTGGCGTTCTGTGATACAAATCAGCCGGTGGAAAGTCGACACCCACTCAATAATTTTTATTTTAGCTAATTGGACGAATCCGCGACAAAATGGACGAAGTTTGACAGAAGAAGTGAAAGCTCTAGTTTATACGCAGAAACACAGCTTCTGAGCACAAGCTATGCGTGGATTTCAGCTGATGTTAGCTTTTACCACTAATTCAACAATAGCCTTAAAAACAAGAAAAAAGGAGACAGAAACAATTTTGTCTATTTAAAAAACGATTATCTCATACTAATATTCATAAAAGAAGAAATTTCATTTCGCTCTTTTTATATACTAACTAAATTCGCAGATTAACAAAAAGACATAAACAGGTCCCAATAGAAATACAAAGCAAAAAAAAAGAAAAGAAAATCACAATTTAGCTTTTAAAGTTTCCTTGGCCTTCTTCTGATATTCTTGGAGCTTCATAGCAAGTCCCATGTTTCCCTGGATTTTCAGCTTTCCCTGGAAAAAGGCTTTTTGGGAGTTAAGCCGACCTGACATCAGTTCAAGTAAATCTGAATCGTCCATGGTAATCGTCATATCGGGCTTTGCTAGTAAAAGTAAATAATATTAGAAGAAGGGATTTAACAAGGGAAATAAAATAAAGTCAATTCTTCCCCATTTTCTAGACACCCCAAGCGGCAGACAATGGTGAGTAGATATCCAGCTTGAGTGCAATTTGCAAATAATACCCCAATCCAAAACACCCCAATAACGAAAATTGGTGAGTAAATACCCGAATTGTGTCTATTTTACAAGTAAAACTCCATACCTGAGTACCCCAAGCAACGGAAAATGATGAGCAGATTCCCAACTTGGGAGCATTTTGCAAATAACAACCCAAGTCTAAATACCCCAAGCACAGGACAAAGGGGAGTAGATTCCCGATTTGGGAGCATTTTAAAAACAGATTTAAACTAACTGACTAGAAAAAAAAGAAGCCTACAAATGATCCCCCCCCCCCCAATCCATGATACTCCAAAGGCCTTATACAGAAGGTTACCAAGGTTGAAAACATCCTGGACATGCCCTTGGATACACTACTAACTACTCTAATTATTGACTCTCCATAAAATACAGTCTATTTACATCTTACAACTATCCACTGAGTTTCTATTAATTAGCGCTTACAATTTAATTCTTTGAATTTTACTGTCATATCTAATACTATCTATAAAGATTCTGATGTTTGACCGACCAATTTTGCTTTCAACTACAACTGAGCTATATATAGCAAAACCAAAGATAGTCCAGCTTTGAAATTGAGCTAGCCACCTCCATTTCCTCACTGTCATAAGCTTTCAATAAGTAGGTAGGGGAGAGGGCAAAGGCTTTGGGGGAGGGGAGGAGAGAAAGAGAGATCTGAGCTTAAATCTGACCATCTCTTAATAGGACTTCTGGTTTCCCATTTTTAAAACGTAGGAGCTGAAAAGTGTAGACCCTTTAATAAAACAGAAGCCAGTGGTCATCAAATTTTAAACGACTGAACCCTTTCTTACAGCTTATAAACGTTAGTGGGAGCTCCCCAACAAAGTATGAAATCCTACATGCTTTTCTTGAAATTACACACTCATTTATTACCTTTAAAACATATATTTGGAATTTGCGTTAACAAATAAGCAAAATACTTAAATCAGAAAAACCATACTTCAATGTGAGGGATGGCACTTTTTTTTCTCATTAACAGTTTTTTTTATTGCACTTGGTATTAACCAATTGACATATAGCAATCGCAAATTCGTTCGGTCTGTCGGTCTGTCTGTCTGTCGGTCCCGGTTTTGCTACTTTAGGCACTTTCAGGTAAGCTAGGACGATGAAATTTGGCAGGCGTATCAGGGACCGGACCAGATTAAATTAAAAATAGTCGTATTTATTTTAACTGAATTATTTTTAACTTACGAACAGTTGATCAGATCTTAATGAAATTTGATGTTTGGAAGGATATCGTGTCTCAAAGCTCTTATTCTAAATCCCAACCGGATCTGGTGACATTGGGGGGGGGGGTTGGGAGGGGGAAACCTAAAATCTTGGAAAACACATAGAGTGGAGGGATCGGGATGAAACTTGGTGAGAAAAATAAGCACAAGTCCTAGATACATGATTTACATAATCGGAACGGATCCGCTCTCTTGGGGTAGTTGGGGGGGGGGGTTAATTCTGAAAAATTAGAAAAGTGAGGTATTCTTAACTTACGAACGGGTGATCGTATCTCAATGAAATTTGATATTTAGAAGGATATCATGTCTCAAAGCTCTTATTTTAAATCCCGACTGGATCAGGTGACATTGGGCGGCGTTTGGAGGGGGGAGAGCCTAAAATCATGGAAGACGCTTAGAGTGGAGGGATCGGGATGAAACTTGGTGGGAAAAATAAGCAGAAGTCTTAGATACGTGATTGACATAATTGGAACGGATCCGCTCTATTTGGGGGAATTGGGGGGGGGGGGCTTAGTTCTGAAAAATTAGAAAAAATTACATATTTTTAAATTACGAAGGAGTGATCGGATCTTCATGAAACTTCATATTTAGAAGGACCTTGTAACTCAGATCTCTTATTTTAAATCTCAACCAGAGCCAGCGTCATTGGGGGGCAGAGGACCGGAAATCTTAGAAAATACTTAAAGCGGAGGGATCAGGATGAAACTGGATGGGAAGTATAAAAACAAGTCTAAGATGCATGACTGACATAACCGGACTGGATCCACTCTGTTTGGTGGAGTTGGGGGGGGGTTAATTCGGATAAATGAGGTATTTGTAACTTACGAATGGGTGATCAGATCTTAATGAAATTTAATATTTAGAAGCATCTTGTGCTTTAAAGCTCTTATTTTAAATTCCGACCAGATCGTGTGACATTGGAGGGAGTTGGAGGGGGAGACCGGAATTCTTGGAAAACGTAAAAATTGGGGTATTTTTATATTAAGAATAGGTGATCGGATCTTAATGAAACTTGATATACAGAAAGATCCTATGTCTCAGATGCTCCATTTTCAACTCGAATTGGATCTGGGGACATAGGGGGTTGGAGGATGGAAAAATAAATCCTGGAAAACGCTTAGAGTGGAGAGATAGGGATGAAACTTGAAGGGAAGAATAAGCACAAGTTTTAGATACGTGATTGACATAATTGGAACGGATCCGTTCTCTTTGGAAGAGCTGGAGGGTGTTAATTTGGAAAAATTGGAAAAATTGGAGTGTTTTTAACTAAAGAACGGGTGAACGGATGTAAATGAAATTTGATATTTAGAAGTAATTCATGTCTCAGAGCACTCATTTCAAATCCTGACCAGATCTGTTGACATTGGTGGGTGTTGGAGGGGGAAATCGGGAATCTTGGAAAACGCTTAGAGTGGAGGAATCGGGATGAAGTTTGGTGGATAGAATAAGCAAATGTCGTAGATACGTGATTGACGTAACCATACTGGATTCACTTTCTTTGGAAGAGTTGGGGGAGGGGTTCAGTGATTTGGTAAATTTGGTGCTTCTGGACGTGCTAGGATGATGAAAATTGGTAGGCGTGTTAGGGAGCTTCACAAATTGACTTGATAAAGTCGTTGTCCCAGATTCGACCATCTGGGGGGCTAAAGGGAGAGGAAAAATTAGAAAAAATGAGGTATTTAAAATTTACGAGTGGGTGATCTGATCTTAATGAATTTTAATATTTAGAAGGACATCGTGACTCAGAGTTCTTATTTTAAATCCCGACCGGCATTAAGCCTCTGATTTTCCTTTTAAATCAATCTATTGATTCTTAGAATTTTGTTAGACCTCATACTATATGAGTTCTTCGCTCTTAGCTCTTTTAGCCTCGTCACAAGTGCCATATGAGCTCTTGTTTAATATTAGGCTCATGCGTTGTAGCGGCCATTCGATTGCAGTTGTCCAAATATTCGTCATTCAACCGGCTCCTGTCCTTGTTTCTCATGAATTTCATAATGGAAACAAAAATCTAGCACAGGTATGTTAGAGGTAAACATTGCCCTTGCTCGTACACCAACATGAATTAAAATTAATATTTGGCTAAGGGACAAAAGCTCTAATATTTCCATTGCTTGGAGCAAGTGCTTTCAAAGATAGGTCACTTTGGAAATCAACCAGTTCCGTGTCCATTGCAGCGTTGTCTTCTTCAAAATGTTGCAAGATTCAAGAAGAAAATTCATCAGGATCAGTTTCTAAAAGGTGATGTGACGAGCTGTGCAACAGTCGAAATACGTTGAAAGCATTGATGGAATTTGTTTTTCAAGGGTGAAAGACTTGCAAAATATTGTATGTTGTTATAAGGAGGCTATGAAGGTCATTGCTCGCTCAAGTTGCAGGTAAAAATAACTGCAGCGATCTAACTAGTTTTAAGTTGTACAACCACACCAAAATTCATTGATTGAACTCTCCTATAACTGTAGTTGTAGACATTCGAGCAAATGGAATATATGACATTATCTCATTTTTGTTTTTAAAATCGTATAATAATAAATCCGCAACATTAACTAATTTATCATTTTCGTATTATTTTTTTTTTCAGCAATTGTCATTGAAACACGAAAACATGCCTCAGTTGCTGCTTTCTTATTTCATGAAAACTAGAGATTGTTGAGCATTTAATTGGGATTAAAACGATGTTTTTTTTGTTTTTTTTGCTGGAGCCAGTGGCGTTTACTAGTTTAATACCGCTTTCTACAGCTATAAGGTCGAGAAAGCTTGAAGATAAAGTGAGATGGCTAGGAAACGTTTTGTGGACGAAGGATGTCATATTGACAAAATCATCCTTTTCTGCCATCCATCTACCGTCAAACAAAAAGAAATTTATCCCCGAAAAGGGTAGGAAAAGGTTGTAAGAAAAGAAATTGGAACTCCTTGGGAGGGTGTATAGAGGGGGGCTCTGAACAAATTGGGAGAAAGAGGAAGAGCATGCGCAGCTTTGGTGGTCTCAGGTGGCTTAGCGCTGCAGTGACTTGTTAGCAGTAGTGATAGTGGCTTCAACTGGAAGAAGTTTGTAGTGACGCGTCGTATATATCTGAGGTAAGCTCTTGACTGCTACTACTACTAGAATCTACAAAGGGTTCAGAAACGCACACCAAACCTTCTTCTTTAGTTCTTTTCACTTGTTTGTTAAAGACTGTCGCAGGGGGGGGGGACTCATATCCGTAGGTGGATGAGTGCTCCACTTGCATATTGCACAAAAGTTTCATTTGTTGTCTTCCTTGTTTTGACGATAAGATTATCCATGTTAATGGACGCTTATTTGTCACATTCATATTCTTAATCATTATTTAAATAGGTAAACAAATAATTTCTAAAGACAAACTTAAGACCAAAATGAAGTAAAAACGTTTTTTTACTTCGTTTTAAGTAAAAAACGAAGACTATGAAAGTTTAAGAAACAGAAATGTGAAAATAATCACAAATACAAATAAAAACGAAACAAAGTGGAAATTTCTGTATAAAGTATATTCTTATAATCACTATTTACAATAGCCTTATAAAAGAATTTGGTACTTATCGGTTTCATAATAAACACTCGAGAAATTTTGTTAATGCTAATGAAATTAATCAAAATATGATGAAAATTTAATACTTTATTAGGAAAATTGAGAAATTACAAATTAGAATTTGTAACGCAGAAATGTCGTTTAGAACGACAGAAATGTCGTTCTAAAGAAATGGGAAATTCGACAGAAATGTCGAATATCCGATTTGAGCCAAATGAGCGATCTCTAGAAATGCCCAGAACGCAGAAATGTCGTTTAGAATCGATGGACATACAAAGTCAAGGTGTGTCCATTGACACATTTTTTTTTGTTTTGGGCAACAACCCCTTATCCTGGAGAAATATAATTGCCTGTTCTTCGGTCCCTGGCAAATCCCAAATATTAACTTAAACATCCATTATGAGACACTATATTCTATGACTAGTCAAAGCAAACTAACCGGTTATCACCCCATCTGATCTAAAGCTAATTGTGTGGTATAAAGATGTTACTTGACCGGTTTCTTGTGTCGAAAATTTATATTGTTTATTATATAACCGATATGTTTGAATTGACATTCCTTCTTACCATAAGAAACAGTTACCCGTTGTTTCGGTTTTTCGAAAACGTAATGCATACGGTATCCATAACGACCAGAATATAAGTCATTATGCAAACATAGGAAGCCCTGCTGACGGGATTCGATTATGCTGTCAATTGTAATCCCACATTGCGAAAGAACGAATAAAGATACAGGACTATTTTGTGCAGTAAGCAGAAAAAACTAGATATCAAAAGAGCCAGGAGTCCATATGGCACTTGTGACGAGGTCAGAAGAGCCAAGAACCTTCAGCCCCCCCAGATGGTCGAACCCGGGAAAACGATTGTTATCAAGCCAATTTCTGCAGGTCCCTGACACGCCTACCAATTTTCATCGTCCTAGCACTTCCAGAAGAGCCAAACTTGCGAAAGCACTGGACCTTCCCCCTAACTCCCCTAAAGAGAGCAGATCTGAGGCGGTTATGTCAATCACGTATCTAGGATTTGCACTTAATCTTTCCACCAAGTTTTATCCCGTTCTCTCCACTCTAAGCGCTTTCTAAGATTTCCAGTTTCTCCCTCCAACTCCCCCCAACGTCACCGAATCTGGTCGGAATTTAAAATAAGAGCTCTGAGACACGATGTCCTTCTAAATATCAAATTTCATTAAGACCCGATAACCCGTTCGTAAGTTGAAAATATCTAATTTTTTCTAATTTTTCCGAATTAACTGTCATTCCATTAACCCCCCCCCCCAGATGGTGGATTTGGGGAAGCGACTATTTCTAACTTAATCTGGTCCGGTCCCTGATAAAATTGCCAACTTTCAGCAATCGTTATATTGATCATATATCTCGTTTCAGATCTTCAACATGTAAAAATTGGGGTGTTCCACGATTCGCACCTGAGACCTCTCGCACCCTAGGCGAGAATAATACCCTAGACCAGCAAGCCAAACTTAAGAAGAACAATTATTTGCTTCTTCAACAAATAAAATTCTTCTCAGCTATCGTTCGCTGGTCCCCTCCCTTAGGTGGTCGAAACAGGGAAGAGAATATTTCTAGTTTAATCTGATCTGGTCCCTGATACACCTGCCAACTTTCATCGTCCTAGCTTATCTGGAAGGGCCCGAACTAGTTCTGTCATCAGTTCAGTCACTAGTTCTGTTTTTTTTCTAGAATCATAGGTTAGAGATCACCTCAAGGCCATTGTCCAAAAATTTTCCCTACAAGCTACCAATAGCTTGTCATCGGATAGATAGTCGGTAGGGGCCGGGGGTCACAGGGTTTGAACCCCCCCCCCCTCGCCCCAACCTAAATTTTTTTAATCGAGCCACTACAAACATAACAAAAAATTGCATATAAACAAGTTTTTTGCGCATTATAAAATTGTTTTTGTACCCCCCCCCCTCCAAGCAAAAAAGACTGGCGACGCCCTTGAACCAAGGCCAAAATTTCTGGACCTTGACTGTACCTACACCAAATGTATTAAACATAATGGAACTTATTTTTATGGCACTTGGTATTAACCAAGTGACATATAGCAATCGTAAATTCTGTCGGTCTGTCGGTCTGTCTGTCGGTCCCGGTTTTGCTACTTTAGGCACTTCAAGGTAAGCTAGGACGATGAAATTTGGCAAGCGAATCAGGGACCAGTCCAGATTAAATTAGAAATAGTCGTTTTCCCGATTTGACTATCTAGGGGGGGGGGAAGTGGGGGGCCGGTTAATTCGGAAAAAATAGAAAAATGAAGTATTTTTAACTTATTAGCGGGTGATGGGATCTTAATGAAATTTGATGTTTGGAATGAAATTGTTATCGTCTTATTTTAAATCCCGACCGGATCTGATGACATTGGAGGGAGTTGGAGGGGGTAAACCTAAAATCTTGGAAAACACTTAGAGTGGAGGGATCGGGATAAAACTTGATGGGAAAAATAAGCACAAATCCCATATACATGATTGACATAGTCGGAACGGATCCGCTCTCTTTGGGGTAGTTGGGGGGGGAATTCTGAAAAATTAGAAAAAATGAGGTATTTTTAACTTACGAACGGGTGATCGGATCTCAATGAAATTTGATGTTTAGAAGGATATCGTGTCTTAGAGTTCTTTTTTTAAATCCCTACCGGATCTGGTGACATTGGGGAGGAGTTGGGAGGGGAAAACCTAAAACTTGGAAAACACTTAGAGTGGAGGGATCGGGATGAAACTTGGTGGGAAAAATAAGCACAAGTCCTAGATACATGTTTACATAACCGGAATGGATCCGCTCTCTTTGGGGTAGTTGGGGCAGGGGTTAATTCTGAATAATTAGAAAAATGAGGTATTTTTAACTTACGAACGGGTGATCAGATCTCAATGAAATTTGATATTTAGAAGGATATCGTGTCTCAAAGCTCTTATTTCAGATCCTGACCGGATCTGGTGACATTGGGGGAAGTTTGGGGTGGGGGAACCTAAAATCATGGAAAACGCTTAGATTGGAGGGATCGGGATGAGACTTGGTGGGAAAAATAAGCAGAAGTCTTACATACGTGATTTACATAATTGGAACGGATCCGCTCTATTGGAGGAGGGGGGTTTATTCTGAAAAATAAGAAAAAAATGACGTATTTTTACTTACGAAGGAGTGATCGGATCTTCATGAAACTTTATATTTAGAAGGACCTCGTAAATCAGATCTCTTGTTTTAAATCTCAACCGGATCAAGGGTGATTGGGGGGGGGCAGTTGGGGGGACCAGAAATCTTAGAAAATACTTAAAGCGGTGAGATCAGGATGAAACTGGATAGGAAGAATAGAAAACTGTCTAAGATATGTGACTGACATAACCGGACCGGATCTTCTCTCTTTGGTGGAGTTGGGGGGGGGGAGGGGGGTAATTTTGAAAATTGAGGTATTTGTAACTTACGAAAGGGTGACCAGATCTTAATGAAATTTGATATTTAGAAGGATCTTGTGCTTTAAAGTTCTAATTTTAAATTCCGACCAGATCCTGTGACATTGGGGGGAGTTGGAGGGAGAGACCAGAATTCTTGGAAAACGTGAAAATTGGGGTATTTTCATCTTACGTATAGATTATCGGATCTTAATGAAATTTGATTTTTTGAAGGAATTCATGTCTCAGAGGTCTTATTTCAAATCCCGACCAGATCTTTTGACATTGGGGGGAGTTGGAGGGTAAAATCGTGAAAAAACACTTGGAGTGGAGGAATCGGGATGAAGCTTGGTGGATTGAATAAACAAATGTCCTTGATACGTGATTGACAGAATCGTACTGGATTCACTCTCTTTGGGGGAGTTGGGGGGAGGGGTTCAGTGATTTGGCGAGTTTGGTGCTTCTGGATGTGCTAAGACGATGAAAATTGGTAGGCGTGTCAGGGAGCTGCACAATTTGACTTGATAAAGTTGTTTTCCCAGATTCGACCATCTAGGGGGCTAAAGGGAGAGGAAAAATTAGAAAAAATTAAGTATTTATAACTTACGAGTGGGTGATCGGATCTTAATGAATTTTGATATTTAGAAGGACATCGTGACTCTGAGCTCTCATTTTAAATCCTGACCGGCAATAAGCCTTTTATTTTTCTTTTTAAGTCAATCTTTTGATTCATAGAATTTTGTTAAAGCTCATACCATATGATCTCTTGGCTCTTAGCTATTCTCGCCTCGTCACAAGTGCCATATGAGCTCTTAGCTCTTGTTCCATTTATTGTGACTGACCCCTTTCCATTTTTAGCATCAACAATCCACATGGCCTCTTTTTCATTTGGGCCATTTCGGACTTTGAAAGCATATATACTATTGATCTTCTTGACAAGGTTTGCTCCATCGGCATCTAATGCTTTTTTATGGCACTTGGTATTAACCAAGCGGCATATAGCGATCGCAAATTCTGTCTGTCGGTCTGTCTGTCTGTCCCGGTTTTGCTACTTTAGGCATTTTCAGGTAAGCTAGGACGATGAAATTTGGCAGGCGTATCAGGGACCAGACCAGATTAAATTGGAAATAGTCGTTTTCTCAATTTGACCATCTAGGGGTGGGGGGGGGGGAATTAACACGAAAAAATAAAAAAATAAGTATTTTTAACTTACGAAAAGGTGATGGGATCTTAATGAAATTTGATTTTTGGAAGGATATTGTGTATCAGGGCTCTTATTTTAAATCCTGACCAGATCTGGTGACAATGGGGGGAGTTGGAGGGGAGAGCCTAAAATCTTGGGAAACACTTAGATTGAAGGGATAGGGATGAAACTTGGTGTGAAAATAAGCAGAAGTCCTAGATACTAGATACTCTCTGTTTGGGGGAGTGAGGGGTGGGTTAATTCTGAAAAATTAGAAAAAATGATGTACTTTTAACTTAAGAAGGAGTGATCGGATCTTAATGAAATTGGAAGTTTGGAAGGATATCGTATCTCAGAGCTCTTTTAAATCCCGACTTGGGGGAGGTTTTGAGGGGAGCCTAAAATATTGGAAAACGCTTAGATGTTTGGAAGGATATCCTGTCGCTGAGCTCTTATTTTAAATCCCAACCGGATCTGGTAACATTTGGGGAGTTGGGGGGGGGGGACCTAAAATCTTGGAAAACGCTTAGAGTGGAGGTATCAGAATGAAACTTGATGGGAAAAATAATTATAAGTCCTAGATACATGATAGACATAGCCGGAACGGGTCTGCTCTCTTTGGGGGAGTTGGGGGGGGGAGGGTTAATTCTGAAAATTTAGAAAAATGACGTGTTTTTAACTTACGAATGAGTGATCGGATCTTAATGGAATTTGATGTTTGGAAGTATATCACGTCTCAGAGCTCTTGTTTTAAATCCCGAACAGATCCGGTGAAGGGGTATAAGGGGGGGGATCTAAAATCTTGGAAAAGGCTTAGGGTGGAGGGATCGGGATAAAACTTGGTAGGAAAAATAAACACAAGTCCTAGATACGGGACTGACATAACCGCAGTGTATCTGCTCTCTTTGGGAGAGTTGGGAGGAGGGTTAATTCTAAAAATAGAAAAAAATGAGGTTTTATTTAGCTTACGAAAGAGTGATCGTATCTTAATGAAATTTCATATTTAGAAGGACCTCGAAACTCATATTTTAAATCCCGACCGAATCCACTGTCATTAGGGGTGGGGGACCGGAAATCGCTTAAAGCGGAAAGATCATGATGAAACTTGATGGAAAGAATAAGTACAAGTCCAAGATAGGTGACTGACATAACCAGACCGGATCCGCTCTCTTTGGTGGATTTTTTAATTCAGAAAAATTAGAAAAAATGAGGTATTTGTAATTTACGAACAAATGATCAGATCTTAATGAAATTTGATATCTAGAAGGATCTTGTGCCTTAGAACTCTCATTTTAAATCCCGACCAGATCCGGTGACATTGATGGGAGTTGGAGGGGGAAACCGGAACTCTTGGAAAACTTGAAAATCGAGGCATCTTACGAATCGGTGATCGGATCTTGATGAATTTTGATAGTTAGAAGGACCTCGTGACTCAGAACTGTTATTTTGAATCCCGACCGGCATTAAGCCTCTGATTTTCCTTTTAAACCAATCTATTGATTCTTAGAATTTTGCCAGAGCTCATGCCATATGAGTTCTTGGCTCTTCCAACCTCGTCACAAGTGCCATATGAGCTCTTAGCTCTTGTTATTTCTTCGAAAACATTCGCACAAATGAAGTCCTCAGTATCTGAATCGGCGACAGTCATCTTGGCGGTTGAGCTTTAAGGCAGGACGCACGTCCAGAAATTATACTGCCTGTTCAATTCTTTTTCAATCCCGGCAAATCACACTAACACTCAAGGTTATCAGATTTCACTGCCGTCATTAAACTCAAGGGGTTTCTCACTGAAAATTACGATTATTACATTGTCATTCTTCGCAATTTGGCAAGTAAATAGGAATGTTTATTTGCAAAAGAACTATTATTTGAGGAGAAAATTAGAGAAATTATTATTCGAAATTTTTTTAGAGGAGGAGGGGGGTTCAACTCTCACGAAAGAAATACCTGGAAAACACGGGAAAATTGAACATTTCACTGAGAAAATTAAGCATTTTACAAAGTTAAGGTGGGCGAAACCCTCCCCTGCGTGTGTGCATGTGGTCTGGTCATTATTATTTGCCAGGGTGCGGTATAAAATTGTGGAAATTACAAATAAAAAGTACATATTTTCGGGTTTTTACTTCATGCAGACCTATTTACAAAAATAAAATTTAAATAATTGCTCGTAGCGAAGTGACCAATTTACTTCATTTTATCAAACAGTTCGTGGTAACGAACTGTAGTAAGGAGCGACCCGGCTCAATAGTAGCCAAAACTCTAAGAAACGGATTTTTGATACCAATAGCTACATGAACAAAATCGCATTTTAATGCTGACTTTAAATATATAAGTTTTACCTATCTAAAATTACGAGTCTAAGAAAAATTGCCTTATTTTTGAAAATAGAGGGAAACACCCGCTAAAAGTAAGAAAACCAAATTTACACCCATCCGATTCAGCATATCAGGGAACCCTACCGTGGAAGTTTCAAGCTCCTATCTGCAAAAATGTGGATTTTTTTGTCCAGGGGTTAGGTTATCGAACCAGTTGTCCTAGAATGCTGCGAGCGGGCTCATTCCAATGGAAATGAAGTTATATATAAGTGAATTATATATAAAAAATTAAGTATATAGTACCCTTTTTAAGCGATCCAAAAAAATTGGAGGGTGCCTAGGCCCCCTCCCATGCTAATTATTTTCCCACAGTCACCAGATCAAAATTCTAAGGTAGCCATTTTATTCAGCATAGTCGAAAAACCATATAACTATGTCTTTGGGGATGACTTACTCCACCAGAATTTCGTGGAAGGGGCTACAAGTTACAAACTTTGATCAGTGTTTATATAGTAATGGTTATTGGGAAGTGTACAGACGTTTTCAGGGGGATTTTTGGTTGGGGGAGGGGCTGAGAACAGGGGGTTATGTTGGGGGAACTTTCCATGGAGGAATTTGTCATGGGGGAAGAAAATTTCCATTAAAGGAGTGCAGGATCTTCTAGCATTATTTAAAAATAAAACAATACAAAAATAAATATGAAACAGTTTTTTCAACTGAAAGTAAGGAGCAGCATTAAAATTTAAAACTAGCAGAATACAGAAGTTTGTTACGTAAGCTAACTCGTAAGTTACGTATATCTTTTACTAGCAAAAACGTTCGTAAAAAATTAAGTTCTAGTTGCCTTTTTAAGTAACCAAAACATTGGAGGGCAACTAAGCCTCCTCCCCCGCTCCTTTTTTCTCAAAGTGATTCGATCAAAACTATGAGAAAGCCATGTAAATATGCAAATTTCGTTTTAATTATTCATCTGTGGAGAGCCAAAATCAAACATGCATTAGTTCAAAAACGTTCAGAAATTAAATAAAAAAAAGACATGTTTTTAACTGAAAGGAGCAACATTAAAACTTAAAACGAACTTAAATTACTTCGTATATGAAAGGGGCTGCTCCCTCCTCAACGCCCGCTCTTTACGCTAAAGTTTGACTCTTTCTCTCAACTCTACTTTTTAAAACAGTAAAAAACTTTAGCGTAAAGAGCGGGGCGTTGAGGACGGAGCAGCCCCTTTCATATACGAAGTAATTTCTGTTCGTTTAAGTTTTAATGTCGCTCCTTACTTTCAGTTAAAAAAAACTTGTTTTTTTTATTTAGCTTATCCATACGGGTTCATTAAAAAATATTCTAAAGTTCGATTGTTGCTTGAGTGTTTGTATATCTGAATTTGTATTCGGATAAGACTGTAATGACACATGATAACTACCCATACCTAGCACAGTTGGATTTATATAAACGGTTCTCGTATCTCCATACTTCTTGGCAACCTTCCGTCGACAATTTCTGGTAACAGTGCCTCAAAATAAAATTTTTGTAGATTTGGCAGCATTTTGTTAGACCAGAATTCACGGTCACAACCAATCTTTTCATAATATAATTCCTCTTCCCCTAAAAATATTACAAAGTATACAAAATCAATGTCACAACATTCCAATTGCATTTGAATTTGGTAATAGTAGTCATGTGTTCTTTTCAGCTTTATTTCACTATTAACTTTCTTTTCAAGACATGTATTTTTTTTAAACGCTATCCACTCCTCCAATGTAAGCCCTTTGGCTGTCAAAGGGCACTTCACCTCCAAAAGAGCCTTCTCACCCGAAGGAAAAATTGCTATCCCGTCCCCTAGAAACCCATATTCCTTGTGAATGAAAAGCCCAGCAGAGTTCACAATTTAACCTTATAACTATGGTTTTTCAGGATTTTGATCGGACGACGTTTGGAAAAAATGAGCGTGGGTGGGGGCCTAGGTGCCCTCCAATTTTTTGGTCACTTAGAAAGGGCGCTAGAACTTTTCATTTCCATTTGAATGAGCCCTCTCGCAAAATTTTAAGACCACTGGGTCGGTACAATCACCCTTGGAAAAAAGAATTAAATAAATAAACACGCATCTGGGATTTGTGTTTTGGCAAAATATACAAAATTCTACATTCTTGTAGATAGGAGCTTGAAACTTGTACAATAAGGTTCTGTGATACGCTGAATCTGATGTTGTTATTTTCTTTAAGATTAAATTACTTTTAGGGGGGTTCCCCCATTTTCGAAAATAAGGTAAATTTTCTCAGGCTCGTAACTTTTGATGGGTAAGACTAAACTTGATGATGAAACTCACATATTTAAAATCGGCATAAAAGTGCGATTCTTGAGATGTAACTCTTGATATCAAAATTCTATTTTTTAGAGCTTTGGTTACTATTGAGCCGGGTCGCTCCTTACTACATTTCGTTACCACGAACTGTTAGAAATTACCTCTACTGGTAAGTTCGCTTTATGTTGGAAATAAAATGATAAAAAGAAGTTTTTTAACTGAAAGTAAGGAGCTAAATTAACGAACCGAAATTACTCCGTATATCAAAGGGGCTTTTCCTCCCTCAACACCTTGCTCTTTACGCTAAAGTTTGACTCTTTTTCTCAAGTTTACTTTTTAAAACAGTAAAAAACTTTAGCATAAGGAGCAGAGCATTGAGAAGGGAGAAAACCTTTTAATATACAGAGTAATTTCTGCTTGTTTTAAGTTTTAATGTCGCTCCTTACTTTCAGCTTAAAAACTTGTTTTTTTCATTTTATTTCTGAACGTTTCTCTGTTTCTGTTTCTCTTTTTGCCATTCTGGCATGTCCAATGAATTGTGGGACAGAATAGAGGCAGTTCAAAAAACGTGTCTAAGAATTATTTTCAAACAGGGTAAAGGGCCTTACATTTCCCTTCTTCGGAGAGCAAATCTAGTCACCCTTAAGGAAATGAGAGTACAAACTTCCTTATTATTTTGCCAACAATATCGTGCATAACCCTTGTACTACTTCTCTTTTCCCTAGTGAATATTTACCCACCCGCCACGTCAGGGGCGGATCTAGGATTTTTTTTTGGGGGGGGGTGTACATGAAAGGTTACTCCGATAAACTTGTGGACAAAGAAATGTCAGCAATTTAAAGGGAACTGCAACAATTTCTAAGTCGTGGGTAGGTAGTGGACATGGACTTTAATTTAATATAAAATCTGATGAGATCTATTGAAATTAAAGTCAATTAGAAATATTGATACAAAAAAAGTAAGTTTATAAGAACCACCTCGCCATAAAACACAATTAAAAGGTTGTTCACCCTCTACAAAAAAATAATATCTTTCTTATCTTTTCTGCATAATTTTTAGCATTTGCACTTCTGGCGACTATAGCGAGTTATTTAAACTTTGTATTGTCAAAAAAAAATTAGTACCATATTTTGGTATCATACATTCTTTGGAACTAATTGTTGATTAAACATTAAGTAATAGTTCGTTTGATGATGTAGCAGGAAAAATAGAACAAAGAAATAGAAATATAATGCTTTCTTATTGTTGCTATTAGCAGCGGATTAAGTCAGAATTTTAAATCTCCCCTTCTTACGAATGAAGATTTTCGCCTCCCAGTTGTCATTTGTGGTAATACGGACAGATCCCCTTGATAAACTTAAATTTAATTAAATACTTTTTGGAGACATGTGTCATTAATAAAAATCTAATAGAGACTGCAAAAAGTAACTGAAACCTTGTTTCAAACTTCTTTGCAAAAAGAAACAGCCTTAATAATTAAAAACTTACTAAAATCTCGACTATTAAAAAAAAAAAAAAAAAAAAAAAAATTCGTCCCTAAAAGAACCAGAGCAAGCGGTCCCAACCACAAATCTACTACTATGTCAGGGGGAGGGTGGCCCCTGCATTCGCCACTGCCCCACGTTCTAATTCAACAAAAATCCCCCTTTTTGCCCCAATAAGAGTTTCCACTGAAAGATATAGAAGAACGTTCATCCTTCACATATTTGAAATTTTAAATTACTAACCCTCCCCTCTTATCGCTCCACTTTTAACTTGTAGTTTTAATGCTTATTTTGCAACTGCAAACTTTACAATTCTTGCAAGGTAAACTAAATTGTCATTTTGTTTAAATTTGTTTTCCCGGTTTTGATTTACGACTTTTTATGAATTGACTTTTTTACTGATTGCAATTTTATGATTTTAAACTGGTTTGATATTTATTACTGATTGGCATTCACCATTTTTTTGAATTTTTTTTTATTGACACTAAAGTGTGAATTTGGCCCTTTTGGGCTTGTGATAGCCGTTTTGTAGAAATAAATCTTGCCTTGTCTAAACCGTAATTTGAAAATAATGTGATAGATAACCAGAACTTGAGTACGAAGATGAGATTGCTAAAGAAATAGCGAAACAACTGCCGATTATTCTATATAAGCTTTAAATTGTTGGTAAAACCAACAATAGTGAAATTAAACCAACCTAAATAGATACCGTCGGAGCGTTCTGTTGTTTTGGGATGAAAATATTTTTAAAAGTTATCGAACATTCTTTCTCTATAGCAGAAAAGACAATTATCAAGAATTAATAAGGTACAAGTTGTATTAATTGCAACCCAGAATGTTTCCCCATCCTAATAATTTTGATAGCAGTAAATCAATGACGTAAAATGAAAGACAAAGAAAAAACTTACATGTGGCGAATCACGAGCTTTT
>NW_027064126.1:0-28034 GCF_032884065.1 Artemia franciscana
AAAGGCTCTTTTCCTATGTCAAAAGTTTTAGTTTTCGAGGGTAATAGCTACGTATGTTGAAAAAATGAAGAAATTAGACTATTTTATGATTGCAAATGGTAAAGAATGTGATTAAAGCCTCTTTTCCTATGTCACAAAATTTCGTTTAAGAGGGTAATAGCTACGGATGTTGAAAAAATAAAGATATTAGACTATTTTATGATTGCAAATGGTAAAGAATGTGATTAAAGGCTCTTTTCCTATTTCAAAAATTTTAGTTTTCGAGGGTAATAGCTACGTATGTTGGAAAAATGAAGATATTAGACTATTTTATGATTGCACATGGTAAGGAATGTGCTTAAAGGCTCTTTTCTTATGTCAAAAGTTTTAGTTTTCGAGGGTAATAGCTACGTGTGTTGAAAAAATGAAGATATTAGACTATTTTATGATTGCAAATTGTAAAGAATGTGATTAAAGGCTCTTTTCCTATGTCAGAAGTTTTAGTTTTCGAGGGTAATAGCTACGTATGTTGAAAAAATGAAGAAATTAGACTATTTTATGATTGCAAATGGTAAAGAATGTGATTAAAGGCTCTTTTCCTATTTCAAAAGTTTTAGTTTTCAAGGGTAATAGCTACGTATGTTGAAAAAATGAAGATATTAGACTATTTTATGATTGCAAATGGTAAAGAATGTGATTAAAGGCTCTTTTCCTATGTCACAAAATTTCGTTTAAGAGGGTAATAGCTACGGATGTTGAAAAAATAAAGATATTAGACCATTTTATGATTGCAAATGGTAAAGAATGTGATTAAAGGCTCTTTTCCTATTTCAAAAGTTTTAGTTTTCGAGGGTAATAGCTACGTATGTTGAAAAAATGAAGATAGGCTCAAGAATGATTAAAGGCTCTTTTCCTATGTCAAAAGTTTTAGTTTTCGAGAGTAATAGCTACGTATGTTGGAAAAATGAAGATATTAATAGCTACGTATGTTGAAAAAATGAAGATATTAGACTATTTTATGATTGCACCTGTAAAGAATGTGCTTAAAGGCTCTTTTCCTATGTCAAAAGTTTTAGTTATTGAGGGTAATAGCTACGTGTGTTGAAAAAATGAAGATATTAGACTATTTTATGATTGCAAATTGTAAAGAATGTGATTAAAGGCTCTTTTCCTATGTCAGAAGTTTTAGTTTTCGAGGGTAATAGCTACGTATGTTGAAAAAATGAAGATATTAGACTATTTTATGATTGCAAATGGTAAAGAATGTGATTAAAGGCTCTTTTCCTATTTCAAAGGTTTTAGTTTTCGAGGGTAATAGCTACGTATGTTGAAAAAATGAAGATATTAGACTATTTTATGATTGCATATGGTAAAGAATGTGATTAAAGGCTCTTTTCCTATGTCAAAACTTTTAGTTTTCGAGGGTAATAGCTACGTATGTTGGAAAAATGAAGATATTAGACTATTTTATGATTGCACATGGTAAAGAATGTGCTTAAAGGCTCTTTTCCTATGTCAAAAGTTTTAGTTTTCGAGGGTAATAGCAACGTATGTTGAAAAAATGAAGATATTAGACTATTTTATGATTGCAAATGGTAAAGAATGTGATTAAAGGCTCTTTTCCTATGTAAAAAGTTTTAGTTTTTGAGGGTAATAGCTACGTATGTTGAAAAAATGAAGATATTACAGTATTTTATGATTGCAAATGGTAAAGAATGTGATTAAAGGCTCTTTTCCTATGTCAAAAGTTTTAGTTTTCGAGGGTAATAGCTACCTATGTTGAAAAAATGAAGATATTAGACTATTTTATGATTGCAAATGGTAAAGAATGTGATTAAAGGCTCTTTTCCTATGTTAAAAGTTTTAGTTTTCGAGGGTAATAGCTACGTATGTTGAAAAAATAAAGATATTAGACTATTTTATGATTGCAAATGGTAAAGAATGTGATTAAAGCCTCTTTTCCTATGTAAAAAGTTTTAGTTTTCGAGGGTAATAGCTACGTATGTTGAAAAAATGAAGATATTAGACTATTTTATGATTGCAAATGGTAAAGAGTTTGATTAAAGGCTCTTTTCCTATGTCAAAGGTTTTAGTTTTCGAGGGTAATAGCTATGTATGTTGAAAAAATGAAGATATTAGACTATGTTATGATTGCAAATGGTAAAGAGTTTGATTAAAGGCTCTTTTCCTATGTCAAAGGTTTTAGTTTTCGAGGGTAATAGCTATGTATGTTGAAAAAATGAAGATATTAGACTATTTTATGATTGCAAATGGTAAAGTATGTGCTTAAAGGCTCTTTTCCTATGTCAAAAGTTTTAGTTTTCGAGGGTAATAGCTACTTATGTTGAAAAAATGAAAATATTAGACTATTTTATGATTGCACATGGTATAGAATGTGATTAAAGGCTCTTTTCCTATGTCAAAAGTTTTAGTTTTCGAGAGTAATAGCTACGTATGTTGGAAAAATGAAGATATTAATAGCTACGTATGTTGAAAAAAATGAAGATATTAGACTATTTTATGATTGCAAATGGTAAAGAGTTTGATTAAAGGCTCTTTTCCTATGTCAAAAGTTTTAGTTTTCGAGGGTAATAGCTATGTATGTTGAAAAAATGAAGATATTAGACTTTTTTATGATTGCAAATGGTAAAGAGTTTGATTAAAGGCTCTTTTCCTATGTCAAAAGTTTTAGTTTTCGATTGTAATAGCTACGTATGTTGGAAAAATAAAGATATTAGACTATTTTATGATTGCAAATGGTAAAGAATGTGCTTAAAGGCTCTTTTCCTATGTCAAAAGTTTTAGTTTTCGAGGGTAATAGCTACGTATGTTGAAAAAATGAAGATATTAGACTATTTTATGATTGCAAATGGTAAAGAATGTGATTAAAGGCTCTTTTCCTATGTCAAAAGTTTTAGTTTTCGAGGGTAATAGCTACGTATGTTGAAAAAATGAAGATATTAGACTGTTTTATGATTGCACATGGTAAAGAGTGTGATTAAAGGCTCTTTTCCTATGTCAAAAGTTTTAGTTTTTGAGGGTAATAGCTACGTATGTTGGAAAAATGAAGATATTAATAGCTACGTATGTTGAAAAAATGAAGATATTAGACTATTTTATGATTGCAAATGGTAAAGAGTTTGATTAAAGGCTCTTTTCCTATGTCAAAAGTTTTAGTTTTCGAGGGTAATAGCTATGTATGTTGAAAAAATGAAGATATTAGACTTTTTTATGATTGCAAATGGTAAAGAGTTTGATTAAAGGCTCTTTTCCTATGTCAAAAGTTTTAGTTTTCGATTGTAATAGCTACGTATGTTGGAAAAATAAAGATATTAGACTATTTTATGATTGCAAATGGTAAAGAATGTGCTTAAAGGCTCTTTTCCTATGTCAAAAGTTTTAGTTTTCGAGGGTAATAGCTACGTATGTTGAAAAAATGAAGATATTAGACTATTTTATGATTGCAAATGGTAAAGAATGTGATTAAAGGCTCTTTTCCTATGTCAAAAGTTTTAGTTTTCGAGGGTAATAGCTACGTATGTTGAAAAAATGAAGATATTAGACTGTTTTATGATTGCACATGGTAAAGAGTGTGATTAAAGGCTCTTTTCCTATGTCAAAAGTTTTAGTTTTTGAGGGTAATAGCTACGTATGTTGGAAAAATGAAGATATTAGACTATTTTATGATTGCACCTGGTAAAGAATGTGCTTAAAGGCTCTTTTCCTATGTCAAAAGTTTTAGTTTTCGAGGGTAATAGCTACGTGTGTTGAAAAAATGAAGATATTAGACTATTTTATGAATGCAAATTGTAAAGAATGTGATTAAAGGCTCTTTTCCTATGTCAGAAGTTTTAGTTTTCGAGGGTAATAGCTACGTATGTTTAAAAAATGAAGATATTAGACTATTTTATGATTGCACATGGTAAAGAATGTGCTTAAAGGCTCTTTTCCTATGTCAATAATTTTAGTTGTCGAGGATAATAGCTACGTATGTTGAAAAAATGAAGATATTAGACTATTTTATGACTGCAAATGGTAAAGAATGTGATTAAAGGCTCTTTTCCTATGTCAAAAGTTTTAGTTTTCAAGGGTAATAGCTACGTATGTTGAAAAAATGAAGATATTAGACTATTTTATGATTGCAAATGGTAAGAAATGTGATTAAAGGCTCTTTTCCTATGTCACAAAATTTCGTTTAAGAGGGTAATAGCTACGGATGTTGAAAAAATAAAGATATTAGACTATTTTATGATTGCAAATGGTAAAGAATGTGATTAAAGGCTCTTTTCCTATTTCAAAAGTTTTAGTTTTCGAGGGTAATAGCTACGTATGTTGAAAAAATGAAGATATTAGACTATTTTATGATTGCAAATGGTAAAGAATGTGATTAAAGGCTCTTTTCCTATTTCAAAAGTTTTAGTTTTCGGGGGTAAGAGCTACGTATGTTGAAAAATAAAGATATTAGACTATTTTATGATTGCAAATGGTAAAGAATGTGATTAAAGGCTCTTTTCCTATTTCAAAAGTTTTAGTTTTCGAGGGTAATAGCTACGTATGTTGAAAAAATGAAGATATTAGACTATTTTATGATTGCAAATGGTAAAGAATGTGATTAAAGGCTCTTTTCCTATTTCAAAAGTTTTAGTTTTCGAGGGTAATAGCTACGTATGTTGAAAAAATGAAGATATTAGACTATTTTATGATTGCACATGGTAAAGAATGTGATTAAAGGCTCTTTTCCTATGTCAAAAGTTTTAGTTTTCGAGGGTAATAGCTACGTATGTTGAAAAAATGAAGATATTAGACTATTTTATGATTGCAAATGGTAAAGAATGTGATTAAAGGCTCTTTTCCTATTTCAAAAGTTTTAGTTTTCGAGGGTAATAGCTACGTATGTTGAAAAAATGAAGATATTAGACTATTTTATGATTGCAAATGGTAAAGAATGTGATTAAAGGCTCTTTTCCTATGTCAAAAGTTTTAGTTTCGAGGGTAATAGCTAAGTATGTTGAAAAAATGAAGATATTAGACTATTTTATGATTGCAAATGGTAAAGAATGTGATTAAAGGCTCTTTTCCTATTTCAAAAGTTTTAGTTTTCGAGGGTAATAGCTACGTATGTTGAAAAAATGAAGATATTAGACTATTTTATGATTGCAAATGGTAAAGAATGTGATTAAAGGCTCTTTTCCTATGTCAAAAGTTTTAGTTTTCGAGGGTAATAGCTACGTATGTTGAAAAAATAAAGATATTAGACTATTTTATGATTGCACATGGTAAAGAATGTGATTAAAGGCTCTTTTCCTATTTCAAAAGTTTTAGTTTTCGAGGGTAATAGCTACGTATGTTGAAAAAATGAAGATATTAGACTATTTTATGATTGCAAATGGTAAAGAATGTGATTAAAGGCTCTTTTCCTATGTCAAAAGTTTTAGTTTTCGAGGGTAATAGCTACGTATGTTGAAAAAATGAAGATATTAGACTATTTTATGATTGCAAATGGTAAAGAATGTGATTAAAGGCTCTTTTCCTACGTCAAAAGTTTTAGTTTTCGAGGGTAATAGCTACGTATGTTGAAAAAATGAAGATATTAGACTATTTTATGATTGCAAATGGTAAAGAATGTGATTAAAGGCTCTTTTCCTATGTCAAAAGTTTTAGTTTTCGAGGGTAATAGCTACGTATGTTGAAAAAATGAAGATATTAGACTATTTTATGATTGCAAATGGTAAAGAATGTGATTAAAGGCTCTTTTCCTATTCAAAAGTTTTAGTTTTCGAGGGTAATAGCTACGTATGTTGAAAAAATGAAGATATTAGACTATTTTATGATTGCACATGGTAAAGAATGTGATTAAAGGCTCTTTTCCTATTTCAAAAGTTTTAGTTTTCGAGGGTAATAGCTACGTATGTTGAAAAATGAAGATATTAGACTATTTTATGATTGCAAATGGTAAAGAATGTGATTAAAGGCTCTTTTCCTATTTCAAAAGTTTTAGTTTTCGAGGGTAATAGCTACGTATGTTGAAAAAATGAAGATATTAGACTATTTTATGATTGCACATGGTAAAGAATGTGATTAAAGGCTCTTTTCCTATGTCAAAAGTTTTAGTTTTCGAGGGTAATAGCTACGTATGTTGAAAAAATGAAGATATTAGACTATTTTATGATTGCAAATGGTAAAGAATGTGATTAAAGGCTCTTTTCCTATGTCAAAAGTTTTAGTTTTCGAGGGTAATAGCTACGTATGTTGAAAAAATGAAGATATTAGACTATTTTATGATTGCAAATGGTAAAGAATGTGATTAAAGGCTCTTTTCCTATGTCAAAAGTTTTAGTTTTCGAGGGTAATAGCTACGTATGTTGAAAAAATGAAGATATTAGACTATTTTATGATTGCAAATGGTAAAGAATGTGATTAAAGGCTCTTTTCCTATTTCAAAAGTTTTAGTTTTCGAGGGTAATAGCTACGTATGTTGAAAAAATGAAGATATTAGACTATTTTATGATTGCACATGGTAAAGAATGTGATTAAAGGCTCTTTTCCTATTTCAAAAGTTTTAGTTTTCGAGGGTAATAGCTACGTATGTTGAAAAAATGAAGATATTAGACTATTTTATGATTGCAAATGGTAAAGAATGTGATTAAAGGCTCTTTTCCTATTTCAAAAGTTTTAGTTTTCGAGGGTAATAGCTACGTATGTTGAAAAAATGAAGATATTAGACTATTTTATGATTGCAAATGGTAAAGAATGTGATTAAAGGCTCTTTTCCTATGTCAAAAGTTTTAGTTTTCGAGGGTAATAGCTACGTATGTTGAAAAAATGAAGATATTAGACTATTTTATGATTGCAAATGGTAAAGAATGTGATTAAAGGCTCTTTTCCTATGTCAAAAGTTTTAGTTTTCGAGGGTAATAGCTACGTATGTTGAAAAAATGAAGATATTAGACTATTTTATGATTGCACATGGTAAAGAATGTGATTAAAGGCTCTTTTCCTATGTCAAAAGTTTTAGTTTTCGAGGGTAATAGCTACGTATGTTGAAAAAATGAAGATATTAGACTATTTTATGATTGCAAATGGTAAAGAATGTGATTAAAGGCTCTTTTCCTATGTCAAAAGTTTTAGTTTTCGAGGGTAATAGCTACGTATGTTGAAAAAATGAAGATATTAGACTATTTTATGATTGCACATGGTAAAGAATGTGATTAAAGGCTCTTTTCCTATTTCAAAAGTTTTAGTTTTCGAGGGTAATAGCTACGTATGTTGAAAAAATGAAGATATTAGACTATTTTATGATTGCAAATGGTAAAGAATGTGATTAAAGGCTCTTTTCCTATTTCAAAAGTTTTAGTTTTCGAGGGTAATAGCTACGTATGTTGAAAAAATGAAGATATTAGACTATTTTATGATTGCACATGGTAAAGAATGTGATTAAAGGCTCTTTTCCTATTTCAAAAGTTTTAGTTTTCGAGGGTAATAGCTACGTATGTTGAAAAAATGAAGATATTAGACTATTTTATGATTGCAAATGGTAAAGAATGTGATTAAAGGCTCTTTTCCTATTTCAAAAGTTTTAGTTTTCGAGGGTAATAGCTACGTATGTTGAAAAAATGAAGATATTAGACTATTTTATGATTGCAAATGGTAAAGAATGTGATTAAAGGCTCTTTTCCTATTTCAAAAGTTTTAGTTTTCGAGGGTAATAGCTACGTATGTTGTGGAAAAAATGAAGATATTAGACTATTTTATGATTGCAAATGGTAAAGAATGTGATTAAAGGCTCTTTTCCTATTTCAAAAGTTTTAGTTTTCGAGGGTAATAGCTACGTATGTTGAAAAAATGAAGATATTAGACTATTTTATGATTGCACATGGTAAAGAATGTGATTAAAGGCTCTTTTCCTATGTCAAAAGTTTTAGTTTTCGAGGGTAATAGCTACGTATGTTGAAAAAATGAAGATATTAGACTATTTTATGATTGCAAATGGTAAAGAATGTGATTAAAGGCTCTTTTCCTATTTCAAAAGTTTTAGTTTTCGAGGGTAATAGCTACGTATGTTGAAAAAATGAAGATATTAGACTATTTTATGATTGCAAATGGTAAAGAATGTGATTAAAGGCTCTTTTCCTATTTCAAAAGTTTTAGTTTTCGAGGGTAATAGCTACGTATGTGAAAAAATGAAGATATTAGACTATTTTATGATTGCACATGGTAAAGAATGTGATTAAAGGCTCTTTTCCTATTTCAAAAGTTTTAGTTTTCGAGGGTAATAGCTACGTATGTTGAAAAAATGAAGATATTAGACTATTTTATGATTGCAAATGGTAAAGAATGTGATTAAAGGCTCTTTTCCTATTTCAAAAGTTTTAGTTTTCGAGGGTAATAGCTACGTATGTTGAAAAAATGAAGATATTAGACTATTTTATGATTGCAAATGGTAAAGAATGTGATTAAAGGCTCTTTTCCTATTTCAAAAGTTTTAGTTTTCGAGGGTAATAGCTACGTATGTTGAAAAAATGAAGATATTAGACTATTTTATGATTGCAAATGGTAAAGAATGTGATTAAAGGCTCTTTTCCTATGTCAAAAGTTTTAGTTTTCGAGGGTAATAGCTACGTATGTTGAAAAAATGAAGATATTAGACTATTTTATGATTGCAAATGGTAAAGAATGTGATTAAAGGCTCTTTTCCTATTTCAAAAGTTTTAGTTTTCGAGGGTAATAGCTACGTATGTTGAAAAAATGAAGATATTAGACTATTTTATGATTGCACATGGTAAAGAATGTGATTAAAGGCTCTTTTCCTATGTCAAAAGTTTTAGTTTTCGAGGGTAATAGCTACGTATGTTGAAAAAATGAAGATATTAGACTATTTTATGATTGCAAATGGTAAAGAATGTGATTAAAGGCTCTTTTCCTATGTCAAAAGTTTTAGTTTTCGAGGGTAATAGCTACGTATGTTGAAAAAATGAAGATATTAGACTATTTTATGATTGCAATGGTAAAGAATGTGATTAAAGGCTCTTTTCCTATGTCAAAAGTTTTAGTTTCGAGGGTAATAGCTACGATGTTGAAAAAATGAAGATATTAGACTATTTTATGATTGCACATGGTAAAGAATGTGATTAAAGGCTCTTTTCCTATTTCAAAAGTTTTAGTTTTCGAGGGTAATAGCTACGTATGTTGAAAAAATGAAGATATTAGACTATTTTATGATTGCAAATGGTAAAGAATGTGATTAAAGGCTCTTTTCCTATGTCAAAAGTTTTAGTTTTCGAGGGTAATAGCTACGTATGTTGAAAAAATGAAGATATTAGACTATTTTATGATTGCAAATGGTAAAGAATGTGATTAAAGGCTCTTTTCCTATGTCAAAAGTTTTAGTTTTCGAGGGTAATAGCTACGTATGTTGGAAAAATGAAGATATTAGACTATTTTATGATTGCAATGGTAAAGAATGTGCTTAAAGGCTCTTTTCCTATGTCAAAAGTTTTAGTTTTCGAGGGTAATAGCTACGTATGTTGAAAAAATAAAGATATTAGACTATTTTATGATTGCAAATGGTAAAGAATGTGATTAAAGGCTCTTTTCCTATGTCAAAAGTTTTAGTTTTCGAGGGTAATAGCTACGTATGTTGAAAAAATGAAGATATTAGACTATTTTATGATTGCAAATGGTAAAGAATGTGATTAAAGGCTCTTTTCCTATGTCAAAAGTTTTAGTTTTCGAGGGTAATAGCTACGTATGTTGAAAAAATGAAGATATTAGACTATTTTATGATTGCAAATGGTAAAGAATGTGATTAAAGGCTCTTTTCCTATGTCAAAAGTTTTAGTTTTCGAGGGTAATAGCTACGTATGTTGAAAAAATGAAGATATTAGACTATTTTATGATTGCACATGGTAAAGAATGTGATTAAAGGCTCTTTTCCTATTTCAAAAGTTTTAGTTTTCGAGGGTAATAGCTACGTATGTTGAAAAAATGAAGATATTAGACTATTTTATGATTGCACATGGTAAAGAATGTGATTAAAGGCTCTTTTCCTATTTCAAAAGTTTTAGTTTTCGAGGGTAATAGCTACGTATGTTGAAAAAATGAAGATATTAGACTATTTTATGATTGCAAATGGTAAAGAATGTGATTAAAGGCTCTTTTCCTATTTCAAAAGTTTTAGTTTTCGAGGGTAATAGCTACGTATGTTGAAAAAATGAAGATATTAGACTATTTTATGATTGCAAATGGTAAAGAATGTGATTAAAGGCTCTTTTCCTATGTCAAAAGTTTTAGTTTTCGAGGGTAATAGCTACGTATGTTGAAAAAATGAAGATATTAGACTATTTTATGATTGCAAATGGTAAAGAATGTGATTAAAGGCTCTTTTCCTATGTCAAAAGTTTTAGTTTTCGAGGGTAATAGCTACGTATGTTGAAAAAATGAAGATATTAGACTATTTTATGATTGCACATGGTAAAGAATGTGATTAAAGGCTCTTTTCCTATTTCAAAAGTTTTAGTTTTCGAGGGTAATAGCTACGTATGTTGAAAAAATGAAGATATTAGACTATTTTATGATTGCAAATGGTAAAGAATGTGATTAAAGGCTCTTTTCCTATGTCAAAAGTTTTAGTTTTCGAGGGTAATAGCTACGTATGTTGAAAAAATGAAGATATTAGACTATTTTATGATTGCAAATGGTAAAGAATGTGATTAAAGGCTCTTTTCCTATGTCAAAAGTTTTAGTTTTCGAGGGTAATAGCTACGTATGTTGAAAAAATGAAGATATTAGACTATTTTATGATTGCAAATGGTAAAGAATGTGATTAAAGGCTCTTTTCCTATGTCAAAAGTTTTAGTTTTCGAGGGTAATAGCTACGTATGTTGAAAAAATGAAGATATTAGACTATTTTATGATTGCAAATGGTAAAGAATGTGATTAAAGGCTCTTTTCCTATGTCAAAAGTTTTAGTTTTCGAGGGTAATAGCTACGTATGTTGAAAAAATGAAGATATTAGACTATTTTATGATTGCAAATGGTAAAGAATGTGATTAAAGGCTCTTTTCCTATATAAAAAAGTTTTAGTTTTTGAGGGTAATAGCTACGTATGTTGAAAAAATGAAGATATTAGACTATTTTATGATTGAAAATGGTAAAGAATGTGATTAAAGGCTCTTTTCCTATGTCAAAAGTTTTAGTTTTCGAGGGTAATAGCTACCTATGTTGAAAAAATGAAGATATTAGACTATTTTATGATTGCAAATGGTAAAGAATGTGATTAAAGGCTCTTTTCCTATGTCAAAAGTTTTAGTTTTCGAGGGTAATAGCTACGTATGTTGAAAAAATGAAGATATTAGACTATTTTATGATTGCAAATGGTAAAGAATGTGATTAAAGGCTCTTTTCCTATGTCAAAAGTTTTAGTTTTCGAGGGTAATAGCTACGTATGTTGAAAAAATGAAGATATTAGACTATTTTATGATTGCAAATGGTAAAGAGTGTGATTAAAGGCTCTTTTCCTATGTCAAAAGTTTTAGTTTTCGAGGGTAATAGCTATGTATGTTGAAAAAATGAAGATATTAGACTATTTTATGATTGCAAATGGTAAAGAATGTGATTAAAGGCTCTTTTCCTATGTCAAAAGTTTTAGTTTTCGAGGGTAATAGCTAGGTATGTTGAAAAAATGAAGATATTAGACTATTTTATGATTGCACATGGTAAAGAATGTGATTAAAGGCTCTTTTCCTATGTCAAAAGTTTTAGTTTTCGAGGGTAATAGCTACGTATGTTGAAAAAATGAAGATATTAGACTATTTTATGATTGCAAATGGTAAAGAATGTGATTAAAGGCTCTTTTCCTATGTCAAAAGTTTTAGTTTTCGAGGGTAATAGCTACTTATGTTGAAAAAATGAAAATATTAGACTATTTTATGATTGCACATGGTAAAGAATGTGATTAAAGGCTCTTTTCCTATGTCAAAAGTTTTAGTTTTCAAGGGTAATAGCTACGTATGTTGGAAAAATGAAGATATTAGACTATTTTATGATTGCACATGGTAAAGGTAATGTGATTAAAGGCTCTTTTCCTATGTCAAAAGTTTTAGTTTTCGAGGGTAATAGCTACGTGTGTTGAAAAAATGAAGATATTAGACTATTTTATGATTGCAAATGGTAAAGAATGTGATTAAAGGCTCTTTTCCTATGTCAAAAGTTTTAGTTTTCGAGGGTAATAGCTACGTATGTTGAAAAAATGAAGATATTAGACTATTTTATGATTGCAAATGGTAAAGAATGTGATTAAAGGCTCTTTTCCTATGTCAAAAGTTTTAGTTTTCGAGGGTAATAGCTACGTATGTTGAAAAAATGAAGATATTAGACTATTTTATGATTGCAAATGGTAAAGAATGTGATTAAAGGCTCTTTTCCTATGTCAAAAGTTTTAGTTTTCGAGGGTAATAGCTACGTATGTTGAAAAAATGAAGATATTAGACTATTTTATGATTGCACATGGTAAAGAATGTGATTAAAGGCTCTTTTCCTATGTCAAAAGTTTTAGTTTTCGAGGGTAATAGCTACGTATGTTGAAAAAATGAAGATATTAGATTGCTCAAAAGAATGTGATTAAAGGCTCTTTTCCTATTTCAAAAGTTTTAGTTTTCGAGTAATAGCTACGATGGGTGAATAGCTACGTATGTTGAAAAAATGAAGATATTAGACTATTTTATGATTGCACATGGTAAAGAATGTGATTAAAGGCTCTTTTCCTATTTCAAAAGTTTTAGTTTTCGAGGGTAATAGCTACGTATGTTGAAAAAATGAAGATATTAGACTATTTTATGATTGCACATGGTAAAGAATGTGATTAAAGGCTCTTTTCCTATTTCAAAAGTTTTAGTTTTCGAGGGTAATAGCTACGTATGTTGAAAAAATGAAGATATTAGACTATTTTATGATTGCAAATGGTAAAGAATGTGATTAAAGGCTCTTTTCCTATTTCAAAAGTTTTAGTTTTCGAGGGTAATAGCTACGTATGTTGAAAAAATGAAGATATTAGACTATTTTATGATTGCAATGGTAAAGAATGTGATTAAAGGCTCTTTTCCTATGTCAAAAGTTTTAGTTTTCGAGGGTAATAGCTACGTATGTTGAAAAAATGAAGATATTAGACTATTTTATGATTGCAAATGGTAAAGAATGTGATTAAAGGCTCTTTTCCTATGTTCAAAAGTTTTAGTTTTCGAGGGTAATAGCTACGTATGTTGAAAAAATGAAGATATTAGACTATTTTATGATTGCACATGGTAAAGAATGTGATTAAAGGCTCTTTTCCTATGTTCAAAAGTTTTAGTTTTCGAGGGTAATAGCTACGTATGTTGAAAAAATGAAGATATTAGACTATTTTATGATTGCAAATGGTAAAGAATGTGATTAAAGGCTCTTTTCCTATGTCAAAAGTTTTAGTTTTCGAGGGTAATAGCTACCTATGTTGAAAAAATGAAGATATTAGACTATTTTATGATTGCAAATGGTAAAGAATGTGATTAAAGGCTCTTTTCCTATGTAAAAGTTTTAGTTTTCGAGGGTAATAGCTACGTATGTTGAAAAAATGAAGATATTAGACTATTTTATGATTGCAAATGGTAAAGAATGTGATTAAAGGCTCTTTTCCTATGTAAAAGTTTTAGTTTTCGAGGGTAATAGCTACGTATGTTGAAAAAATGAAGATATTAGACTATTTTATGATTGCAAATGGTAAAGAATGTGATTAAAGGCTCTTTTCCTATGTCAAAAGTTTTAGTTTTCGAGGGTAATAGCTACGTATGTTGAAAAAATGAAGATATTAGACTATTTTATGATTGCACATGGTAAAGAATGTGATTAAAGGCTCTTTTCCTATGTCAAAAGTTTTAGTTTTCGAGGGTAATAGCTATGTATGTTGAAAAAATGAAGATATTAGACTATTTTATGATTGCAAATGGTAAAGAATGTGATTAAAGGCTCTTTTCCTATGTCAAAAGTTTTAGTTTTCGAGGGTAATAGCTACGTATGTTGAAAAAATGAAGATATTAGACTATTTTATGATTGCAATGGTAAAGAATGTGATTAAAGGCTCTTTTCCTATGTCAAAAGTTTTAGTTTTCGAGGGTAATAGCTACGTATGTCTACGTATGTTGAAAAAATGAAGATATTAGACTATTTTATGATTGCAAATGGTAAAGAATGTGATTAAAGGCTCTTTTCCTATGTCAAAAGTTTTAGTTTTCGAGGGTAATAGCTACGTATGTTGAAAAAATGAAGATATTAGACTATTTTATGATTGCAAATGGTAAAGAATGTGATTAAAGGCTCTTTTCCTATGTCAAAAGTTTTAGTTTTCGAGGGTAATAGCTACGTATGTTGAAAAAATGAAGATATTAGACTATTTTATGATTGCAAATGGTAAAGAATGTGATTAAAGGCTCTTTTCCTATGTCAAAAGTTTTAGTTTTCGAGGGTAATAGCTACGTATGTTGAAAAAATGAAGATATTAGACTATTTTATGATTGCAAATGGTAAAGAATGTGATTAAAGGCTCTTTTCCTATGTCAAAAGTTTTAGTTTTCGAGGGTAATAGCTACGTATGTTGAAAAAATGAAGATATTAGACTATTTTATGATTGCAAATGGTAAAGATGTGATTAAAGGCTCTTTTCCTATGTCAAAAGTTTTAGTTTTCGAGGGTAATAGCTACGTATGTTGGAAAAATGATGAAAAAAAATGAAGATATTAGACTATTTTATGATTGCAATGGTAAAGAATGTGATTAAAGGCTCTTTTCCTATGTCAAAAGTTTTAGTTTTCGAGGGTAATAGCTATGTATGTTGAAAAAATGAAGATATTAGACTATTTTATGATTGCAAATGGTAAAGAGTTTGATTAAAGGCTCTTTTCCTATGTCAAAAGTTTTAGTTTTCGATTGTAATAGCTACGTATGTTGGAAAAATAAAGATATTAGACTATTTTATGATTGCAAATGGTAAAGAATGTGCTTAAAGGCTCTTTTCCTATGTCAAAAGTTTTAGTTTTCGAGGGTAATAGCTACGTATGTTGAAAAAATGAAGATATTAGACTATTTTATGATTGCAAATGGTAAAGAATGTGATTAAAGGCTCTTTTCCTATGTCAAAAGTTTTAGTTTTCGAGGGTAATAGCTACGTATGTTGAAAAAATGAAGATATTAGACTGTTTTATGATTGCACATGGTAAAGAGTGTGATTAAAGGCTCTTTTCCTATGTCAAAAGTTTTAGTTTTCGAGGGTAATAGCTACGTATGTTGGAAAAATGAAGATATTAGACTATTTTATGATTGCACCTGGTAAAGAATGTGCTTAAAGGCTCTTTTCCTATGTCAAAAGTTTTAGTTTTCGAGGGTAATAGCTACGTTGTTGAAAAAATGAAGATATTAGACTATTTTATGAATGCAAATTGTAAAGAATGTGATTAAAGGCTCTTTTCCTATGTAAGAAGTTTTAGTTTTCGAGGGTAATAGCTACGTATGTTTAAAAAATGAAGATATTAGACTATTTTATGATTGCACATGGTAAAGAATGTGCTTAAAGGCTCTTTTCCTATGTCAATAATTTTAGTTGTCGAGGATAATAGCTACGTATGTTGAAAAAATGAAGATATTAGACTATTTTATGACTGCAAATGGTAAAGAATGTGATTAAAGGCTCTTTTCCTATGTCAAAAGTTTTAGTTTTCAAGGGTAATAGCTACGTATGTTGAAAAAATGAAGATATTAGACTATTTTATGATTGCAAATGGTAAAGAAATGTGATTAAAGGCTCTTTTCCTATGTCAAAAATTTTAGTTTAAGAGGGTAATAGCTACGGATGTTGAAAAAATAAGATATTAGACTATTTTATGATTGCAAATGGTAAAGAATGTGATTAAAGGCTCTTTTCCTATTTCAAAAGTTTTAGTTTTCGAGGGTAATAGCTACGTATGTTGAAAAAATGAAGATATTAGACTATTTTATGATTGCAAATGGTAAAGAATGTGATTAAAGGCTCTTTTCCTATGTCAAAAGTTTTAGTTTTCGAGGGTAATAGCTACGTATGTTGAAAAAATGAAGATATTAGACTATTTTATGATTGCAAATGGTAAAGAATGTGATTAAAGGCTCTTTTCCTATGTCAAAAGTTTTAGTTTTCGAGGGTAATAGCTACGTATGTTGAAAAAATGAAGATATTAGACTATTTTATGATTGCAAATGGTAAAGAATGTGATTAAAGGCTCTTTTCCTATGTTCAAAAGTTTTAGTTTTCGAGGGTAATAGCTACGTATGTTGAAAAAATGAAGATATTAGACTATTTTATGATTGCAAATGGTAAAGAATGTGATTAAAGGCTCTTTTCCTATGTCAAAAGTTTTAGTTTTCGAGGGTAATAGCTACGTATGTTGAAAAAATGAAGATATTAGACTATTTTATGATTGCAAATGGTAAAGAATGTGATTAAAGGCTCTTTTCCTATGTCAAAAGTTTTAGTTTTCGAGGGTAATAGCTACGTATGTTGAAAAAATGAAGATATTAGACTATTTTATGATTGCAAATGGTAAAGAATGTGATTAAAGGCTCTTTTCCTATGTCAAAAGTTTTAGTTTTCGAGGGTAATAGCTACGTATGTTGAAAAAATGAAGATATTAGACTATTTTATGATTGCAAATGGTAAAGAATGTGATTAAAGGCTCTTTTCCTATGTCAAAAGTTTTAGTTTTCGAGGGTAATAGCTACGTATGTTGAAAAAATGAAGATATTAGACTATTTTATGATTGCAAATGGTAAAGAATGTGATTAAAGGCTCTTTTCCTATGTCAAAAGTTTTAGTTTTCGAGGGTAATAGCTACGTATGTTGAAAAATGAAGATATTAGACTATTTTATGATTGCAAATGGTAAAGAATGTGATTAAAGGCTCTTTTCCTATGTCAAAAGTTTTAGTTTTCGAGGGTAATAGCTACGTATGTTGAAAAAATGAAGATATTAGACTATTTTATGATTGCAAATGGTAAAGAATGTGATTAAAGGCTCTTTTCCTATGTCAAAAGTTTTAGTTTTCGAGGGTAATAGCTACGTATGTTGAAAAAATGAAGATATTAGACTATTTTATGATTGCAAATGGTAAAGAATGTGATTAAAGGCTCTTTTCCTATGTCAAAAGTTTTAGTTTTCGAGGGTAATAGCTACGTATGTTGAAAAAATGAAGATATTAGACTATTTTATGATTGCAAATGGTAAAGAATGTGATTAAAGGCTCTTTTCCTATGTCAAAAGTTTTAGTTTTCGAGGGTAATAGCTACGTATGTTGAAAAAATGAAGATATTAGACTATTTTATGATTGCAAATGGTAAAGAATGTGATTAAAGGCTCTTTTCCTATGTCAAAAGTTTTAGTTTTCGAGGGTAATAGCTACGTAGTAATAGAATGTTGAAAAAATGAAGATATTAGACTATTTTATGATTGCAAATGGTAAAGAATGTGATTAAAGGCTCTTTTCCTATGTCAAAAGTTTTAGTTTTCGAGGGTAATAGCTACGTATGTTGAAAAAATGAAGATATTAGACTATTTTATGATTGCAAATGGTAAAGAATGTGATTAAAGGCTCTTTTCCTATGTCAAAAGTTTTAGTTTTCGAGGGTAATAGCTACGTATGTTGAAAAAATGAAGATATTAGACTATTTTATGATTGCAAATGGTAAAGAATGTGATTAAAGGCTCTTTTCCTATGTCAAAAGTTTTAGTTTTCGAGGGTAATAGCTACGTATGTTGAAAAAATGAAGATATTAGACTATTTTATGATTGCAAATGGTAAAGAATGTGATTAAAGGCTCTTTTCCTATGTCAAAAGTTTTAGTTTTCGAGGGTAATAGCTACGTATGTTGAAAAAATGAAGATATTAGACTATTTTATGATTGCAAATGGTAAAGAATGTGATTAAAGGCTCTTTTCCTATGTCAAAAGTTTTAGTTTTCGAGGGTAATAGCTACGTATGTTGAAAAAATGAAGATATTAGACTATTTTATGATTGCAAATGGTAAAGAATGTGATTAAAGGCTCTTTTCCTATGTCAAAAGTTTTAGTTTTCGAGGGTAATAGCTACGTATGTTGAAAAAATGAAGATATTAGACTATTTTATGATTGCAAATGGTAAAGAATGTGATTAAAGGCTCTTTTCCTATGTCAAAAGTTTTAGTTTTCGAGGGTAATAGCTACGTATGTTGAAAAAATGAAGATATTAGACTATTTTATGATTGCACATGGTAAAGAATGTGATTAAAGGCTCTTTTCCTATGTCAAAAGTTTTAGTTTTCGAGGGTAATAGCTACGTATGTTGAAAAAATGAAGATATTAGACTATTTTATGATTGCAAATGGTAAAGAATGTGATTAAAGGCTCTTTTCCTATGTCAAAAGTTTTAGTTTTCGAGGGTAATAGCTACGTATGTTGAAAAAATGAAGATATTAGACTATTTTATGATTGCAAATGGTAAAGAATGTGATTAAAGGCTCTTTTCCTATGTCAAAAGTTTTAGTTTTCGAGGGTAATAGCTACGTATGTTGAAAAAATGAAGATATTAGACTATTTTATGATTGCAAATGGTAAAGAATGTGATTAAAGGCTCTTTTCCTATGTCAAAAGTTTTAGTTTTCGAGGGTAATAGCTACGTATGTTGAAAAAATGAAGATATTAGACTATTTTATGATTGCAAATGGTAAAGAATGTGATTAAAGGCTCTTTTCCTATGTCAAAAGTTTTAGTTTTCGAGGGTAATAGCTACGTATGTTGAAAAAATGAAGATATTAGACTATTTTATGATTGCAAATGGTAAAGAATGTGATTAAAGGCTCTTTTCCTATGTCAAAAGTTTTAGTTTTCGAGGGTAATAGCTACGTATGTTGAAAAAATGAAGATATTAGACTATTTTATGATTGCAAATGGTAAAGAATGTGATTAAAGGCTCTTTTCCTATGTTCAAAAGTTTTAGTTTTCGAGGGTAATAGCTACGTATGTTGAAAAAATGAAGATATTAGACTATTTTATGATTGCACATGGTAAAGAATGTGATTAAAGGCTCTTTTCCTATGTCTAAAGTTTTAGTTTTCGAGGGTAATAGCTACGTATGTTGAAAAAATGAAGATATTAGACTATTTTATGATTGCAAATGGTAAAGAATGTGATTAAAGGCTCTTTTCCTATGTCAAAAGTTTTAGTTTTCGAGGGTAATAGCTACGTATGTTGAAAAAATGAAGATATTAGACTATTTTATGATTGCAAATGGTAAAGAATGTGATTAAAGGCTCTTTTCCTATGTCAAAAGTTTTAGTTTTCGAGGGTAATAGCTACGTATGTTGAAAAAATGAAGATATTAGACTATTTTATGATTGCAAATGGTAAAGAATGTGATTAAAGGCTCTTTTCCTATGTCAAAAGTTTTAGTTTTCGAGGGTAATAGCTACGTATGTTGAAAAAATGAAGATATTAGACTATTTTATGATTGCAAATGGTAAAGAATGTGATTAAAGGCTCTTTTCCTATGTCAAAAGTTTTAGTTTTCGAGGGTAATAGCTACGTATGTTGGAAAAATGAAGATATTAGACTATTTTATGATTGCAAATGGTAAAGAATGTGATTAAAGGCTCTTTTCCTATGTCAAAAGTTTTAGTTTTCGAGGGTAATAGCTACGTATGTTGAAAAAATGAAGATATTAGACTATTTTATGATTGCAAATGGTAAAGAATGTGATTAAAGGCTCTTTTCCTATGTCAAAAGTTTTAGTTTTCGAGGGTAATAGCTACGTATGTTGAAAAAATGAAGATATTAGACTATTTTATGATTGCAAATGGTAAAGAATGTGATTAAAGGCTCTTTTCCTATGTCAAAAGTTTTAGTTTTCGAGGGTAATAGCTACGTATGTTGAAAAAATGAAGATATTAGACTATTTTATGATTGCAAATGGTAAAGAATGTGATTAAAGGCTCTTTTCCTATGTCAAAAGTTTTAGTTTTCGAGGGTAATAGCTACGTATGTTGAAAAAATGAAGATATTAGACTATTTTATGATTGCAAATGGTAAAGAATGTGATTAAAGGCTCTTTTCCTATGTCAAAAGTTTTAGTTTTCGAGGGTAATAGCTACGTATGTTGAAAAAATGAAGATATTAGACTATTTTATGATTGCAAATGGTAAAGAATGTGATTAAAGGCTCTTTTCCTATGTCAAAAGTTTTAGTTTTCGAGGGTAATAGCTACGTATGTTGAAAAAATGAAGATATTAGACTATTTTATGATTGCAAATGGTAAAGAATGTGATTAAAGGCTCTTTTCCTATGTCAAAAGTTTTAGTTTTCGAGGGTAATAGCTACGTATGTTGAAAAAATGAAGATATTAGACTATTTTATGATTGCAAATGGTAAAGAATGTGATTAAAGGCTCTTTTCCTATGTCAAAAGTTTTAGTTTTCGAGGGTAATAGCTACGTATGTTGAAAAAATGAAGATATTAGACTATTTTATGATTGCACATGGTAAAGAATGTGATTAAAGGCTCTTTTCCTATGTCAAAAGTTTTAGTTTTCGAGGGTAATAGCTACGTATGTTGAAAAAATGAAGATATTAGACTATTTTATGATTGCAAATGGTAAAGAATGTGATTAAAGGCTCTTTTCCTATGTCAAAAGTTTTAGTTTTCGAGGGTAATAGCTACGTATGTTGAAAAAATGAAGATATTAGACTATTTTATGATTGCAATGGTAAAGAATGTGATTAAAGGCTCTTTTCCTATGTCAAAAGTTTTAGTTTTCGAGGGTAATAGCTACGTATGTTGAAAAAATGAAGATATTAGACTATTTTATGATTGCAAATGGTAAAGAATGTGATTAAAGGCTCTTTTCCTATGTCAAAAGTTTTAGTTTTCGAGGGTAATAGCTACGTATGTTGAAAAAATGAAGATATTAGACTATTTTATGATTGCAAATGGTAAAGAATGTGATTAAAGGCTCTTTTCCTATTTCAAAAGTTTTAGTTTTCGAGGGTAATAGCTACGTATGTTGAAAAAATGAAGATATTAGACTATTTTATGATTGCAAATGGTAAAGAATGTGATTAAAGGCTCTTTTCCTATGTCAAAAGTTTTAGTTTTCGAGGGTAATAGCTACGTATGTTGAAAAAATGAAGATATTAGACTATTTTATGATTGCAAATGGTAAAGAATGTGATTAAAGGCTCTTTTCCTATGTCAAAAGTTTTAGTTTTCGAGGGTAATAGCTACGTATGTTGAAAAAATGAAGATATTAGACTATTTTATGATTGCAAATGGTAAAGAATGTGATTAAAGGCTCTTTTCCTATGTCAAAAGTTTTAGTTTTCGAGGGTAATAGCTACGTATGTTGAAAAAATGAAGATATTAGACTATTTTATGATTGCAAATGGTAAAGAATGTGATTAAAGGCTCTTTTCCTATGTCAAAAGTTTTAGTTTTCGAGGGTAATAGCTACGTATGTTGAAAAAATGAAGATATTAGACTATTTTATGATTGCAAATGGTAAAGAATGTGATTAAAGGCTCTTTTCCTATGTCAAAAGTTTTAGTTTTCGAGGGTAATAGCTACGTATGTTGAAAAAATGAAGATATTAGACTATTTTATGATTGCAAATGGTAAAGAATGTGATTAAAGGCTCTTTTCCTATTTCAAAAGTTTTAGTTTTCGAGGGTAATAGCTACGTATGTTGAAAAAATGAAGATATTAGACTATTTTATGATTGCACATGGTAAAGAATGTGATTAAAGGCTCTTTTCCTATTCAAAAGTTTTAGTTTTCGAGGGTAATAGCTACGTATGTTGAAAAAATGAAGATATTAGACTATTTTATGATTGCAAATGGTAAAGAATGTGATTAAAGGCTCTTTTCCTATGTCAAAAGTTTTAGTTTTCGAGGGTAATAGCTACGTATGTTGAAAAAATGAAGATATTAGACTATTTTATGATTGCAAATGGTAAAGAATGTGATTAAAGGCTCTTTTCCTATGTCAAAAGTTTTAGTTTTCGAGGGTAATAGCTACGTATGTTGAAAAAATGAAGATATTAGACTATTTTATGATTGCAAATGGTAAAGAATGTGATTAAAGGCTCTTTTCCTATGTTCAAAAGTTTTAGTTTTCGAGGGTAATAGCTACGTATGTTGAAAAAATGAAGATATTAGACTATTTTATGATTGCAAATGGTAAAGAATGTGATTAAAGGCTCTTTTCCTATGTCAAAAGTTTTAGTTTTCGAGGGTAATAGCTACGTATGTTGAAAAAATGAAGATATTAGACTATTTTATGATTGCAATGGTAAAGAATGTGATTAAAGGCTCTTTTCCTATTTCAAAAGTTTTAGTTTTCGAGGGTAATAGCTACGTATGTTGAAAAAATGAAGATATTAGACTATTTTATGATTGCACATGGTAAAGAATGTGATTAAAGGCTCTTTTCCTATTCAAAAGTTTTAGTTTTCGAGGGTAATAGCTACGTATGTTGAAAAAATGAAGATATTAGACTATTTTATGATTGCAAATGGTAAAGAATGTGATTAAAGGCTCTTTTCCTATGTCAAAAGTTTTAGTTTTCGAGGGTAATAGCTACGTATGTTGAAAAAATGAAGATATTAGACTATTTTATGATTGCACATGGTAAAGAATGTGATTAAAGGCTCTTTTCCTATTTCAAAAGTTTTAGTTTTCGAGGGTAATAGCTACGTATGTTGAAAAAATGAAGATATTAGACTATTTTATGATTGCAAATGGTAAAGAATGTGATTAAAGGCTCTTTTCCTATGTCAAAAGTTTTAGTTTTCGAGGGTAATAGCTACGTATGTTGAAAAAATGAAGATATTAGACTATTTTATGATTGCAAATGGTAAAGAATGTGATTAAAGGCTCTTTTCCTATTTCAAAAGTTTTAGTTTTCGAGGGTAATAGCTACGTATGTTGAAAAAATGAAGATATTAGACTATTTTATGATTGCAAATGGTAAAGAATGTGATTAAAGGCTCTTTTCCTATTTCAAAAGTTTTAGTTTTCGAGGGTAATAGCTACGTATGTTGAAAAAATGAAGATATTAGACTATTTTATGATTGCAAATGGTAAAGAATGTGATTAAAGGCTCTTTTCCTATGTCAAAAGTTTTAGTTTTCGAGGGTAATAGCTACGTATGTTGAAAAAATGAAGATATTAGACTATTTTATGATTGCAAATGGTAAAGAATGTGATTAAAGGCTCTTTTCCTATGTCAAAAGTTTTAGTTTTCGAGGGTAATAGCTACGTATGTTGAAAAATGAAGATATTAGACTATTTTATGATTGCAAATGGTAAAGAATGTGATTAAAGGCTCTTTTCCTATTTCAAAAGTTTTAGTTTTCGAGGGTAATAGCTACGTATGTTGAAAAAATGAAGATATTAGACTATTTTATGATTGCAAATGGTAAAGAATGTGATTAAAGGCTCTTTTCCTATGTCAAAAGTTTTAGTTTTCGAGGGTAATAGCTACGTATGTTGAAAAAATGAAGATATTAGACTATTTTATGATTGCAAATGGTAAAGAATGTGATTAAAGGCTCTTTTCCTATTTCAAAAGTTTTAGTTTTCGAGGGTAATAGCTACGTATGTTGAAAAAATGAAGATATTAGACTATTTTATGATTGCAAATGGTAAAGAATGTGATTAAAGGCTCTTTTCCTATGTCAAAAGTTTTAGTTTTCGAGGGTAATAGCTACGTATGTTGAAAAAATGAAGATATTAGACTATTTTATGATTGCAAATGGTAAAGAATGTGATTAAAGGCTCTTTTCCTATGTCAAAAGTTTTAGTTTTCGAGGGTAATAGCTACGTATGTTGAAAAAATGAAGATATTAGACTATTTTATGATTGCACATGGTAAAGAATGTGATTAAAGGCTCTTTTCCTATGTCAAAAGTTTTAGTTTTCGAGGGTAATAGCTACGTATGTTGAAAAAATGAAGATATTAGACTATTTTATGATTGCAAATGGTAAAGAATGTGATTAAAGGCTCTTTTCCTATGTCAAAAGTTTTAGTTTTCGAGGGTAATAGCTACGTATGTTGAAAAAATGAAGATATTAGACTATTTTATGATTGCAAATGGTAAAGAATGTGATTAAAGGCTCTTTTCCTATGTTCAAAAGTTTTAGTTTTCGAGGGTAATAGCTACGTATGTTGAAAAAATGAAGATATTAGACTATTTTATGATTGCAAATGGTAAAGAATGTGATTAAAGGCTCTTTTCCTATTTCAAAAGTTTTAGTTTTCGAGGGTAATAGCTACGTATGTTGAAAAAATGAAGATATTAGACTATTTTATGATTGCAAATGGTAAAGAATGTGATTAAAGGCTCTTTTCCTATGTCAAAAGTTTTAGTTTTCGAGGGTAATAGCTACGTATGTTGAAAAAATGAAGATATTAGACTATTTTATGATTGCAAATGGTAAAGAATGTGATTAAAGGCTCTTTTCCTATGTCAAAAGTTTTAGTTTTCGAGGGTAATAGCTACGTATGTTGAAAAAATGAAGATATTAGACTATTTTATGATTGCAAATGGTAAAGAATGTGATTAAAGGCTCTTTTCCTATGTCAAAAGTTTTAGTTTTCGAGGGTAATAGCTACGTATGTTGAAAAAATGAAGATATTAGACTATTTTATGATTGCAAATGGTAAAGAATGTGATTAAAGGCTCTTTTCCTATGTAAAAAGTTTTAGTTTTCGAGGGAATAGCTACGTATGTTGGAAAAATGAAGATATTAGACTATTTTATGATTGCAAATGGTAAAGAATGTGCTTAAAGGCTCTTTTCCTATGTCAAAAGTTTTAGTTTTCGAGGGTAATAGCTACGTATGTTGAAAAAATGAAGATATTAGACTATTTTATGATTGCAAATGGTAAAGAATGTGATTAAAGGCTCTTTTCCTATGTCAAAAGTTTTAGTTTTCGAGGGTAATAGCTACGTATGTTGAAAAAATGAAGATATTAGACTATTTTATGATTGCAAATGGTAAAGAATGTGATTAAAGGCTCTTTTCCTATGTCAAAAGTTTTAGTTTTCGAGGGTAATAGCTACGTATGTTGAAAAAATGAAGATATTAGACTATTTTATGATTGCAAATGGTAAAGAATGTGATTAAAGGCTCTTTTCCTATGTCAAAAGTTTTAGTTTTCGAGGGTAATAGCTACGTATGTTGAAAAAATGAAGATATTAGACTATTTTATGATTGCAAATGGTAAAGAATGTGATTAAAGGCTCTTTTCCTATGTCAAAAGTTTTAGTTTTCGAGGGTAATAGCTACGTATGTTGAAAAAATGAAGATATTAGACTATTTTATGATTGCAAATGGTAAAGAATGTGATTAAAGGCTCTTTTCCTATGTCAAAAGTTTTAGTTTTCGAGGGTAATAGCTACGTATGTTGAAAAAATGAAGATATTAGACTATTTTATGATTGCAAATGGTAAAGAATGTGATTAAAGGCTCTTTTCCTATGTCAAAAGTTTTAGTTTTCGAGGGTAATAGCTACGTATGTTGAAAAAATGAAGATATTAGACTATTTTATGATTGCAAATGGTAAAGAATGTGATTAAAGGCTCTTTTCCTATGTCAAAAGTTTTAGTTTTCGAGGGTAATAGCTACGTATGTTGAAAAAATGAAGATATTAGACTATTTTATGATTGCAAATGGTAAAGAATGTGATTAAAGGCTCTTTTCCTATTTCAAAAGTTTTAGTTTTCGAGGGTAATAGCTACGTATGTTGAAAAAATGAAGATATTAGACTATTTTATGATTGCAAATGGTAAAGAATGTGATTAAAGGCTCTTTTCCTATGTCAAAAGTTTTAGTTTTCGAGGGTAATAGCTACGTATGTTGAAAAAATGAAGATATTAGACTATTTTATGATTGCAAATGGTAAAGAATGTGATTAAAGGCTCTTTTCCTATTTCAAAAGTTTTAGTTTTCGAGGGTAATAGCTACGTATGTTGAAAAAATGAAGATATTAGACTATTTTATGATTGCACATGGTAAAGAATGTGATTAAAGGCTCTTTTCCTATGTCAAAAGTTTTAGTTTTCGAGGGTAATAGCTACGTATGTTGAAAAAATGAAGATATTAGACTATTTTATGATTGCAAATGGTAAAGAATGTGATTAAAGGCTCTTTTCCTATGTCAAAAGTTTTAGTTTTCGAGGGTAATAGCTACGTATGTTGAAAAAATGAAGATATTAGACTATTTTATGATTGCAAATGGTAAAGAATGTGATTAAAGGCTCTTTTCCTATGTTCAAAAGTTTTAGTTTTCGAGGGTAATAGCTACGTATGTTGAAAAAATGAAGATATTAGACTATTTTATGATTGCAAATGGTAAAGAATGTGATTAAAGGCTCTTTTCCTATGTCAAAAGTTTTAGTTTTCGAGGGTAATAGCTAGTATGTTGAAAAAATGAAGATATTAGACTATTTTATGATTGCAAATGGTAAAGAGTGATTAAAGGCTCTTTTCCTATGTCAAAAGTTTTAGTTTTCGAGGGTAATAGCTACGTATGTTGAAAAAATGAAGATATTAGACTATTTTATGATTGCAAATGGTAAAGAATGTGATTAAAGGCTCTTTTCCTATGTCAAAAGTTTTAGTTTTCGAGGGTAATAGCTACGATGTTGAAAAAATGAAGATATTAGACTATTTTATGATTGCAAATGGTAAAGAATGTGATTAAAGGCTCTTTTCCTATGTCAAAAGTTTTAGTTTTCGAGGGTAATAGCTACGTATGTTGAAAAAATGAAGATATTAGACTATTTTATGATTGCAAATGGTAAAGAATGTGATTAAAGGCTCTTTTCCTATGTCAAAAGTTTTAGTTTTCGAGGGTAATAGCTACGTATTTTGAAAAAATGAAGATATTAGACTATTTTATGATTGCAAATGGTAAAGAATGTGATTAAAGGCTCTTTTCCTATGTCAAAAGTTTTAGTTTTCGAGGGTAATAGCTACGTATGTTGAAAAAATGAAGATATTAGACTATTTTATGATTGCAAATGGTAAAGAATGTGATTAAAGGCTCTTTTCCTATGTCAAAAGTTTTAGTTTTCGAGGGTAATAGCTACGTATGTTGAAAAAATGAAGATATTAGACTATTTTATGATTGCACATGGTAAAGATTGTGATTAAAGGCTCTTTTCCTATGTCAAAAGTTTTAGTTTTCGAGGGTTATAACTACGTATGTTGGAAAAATGAAGATATTAGACTATTGTATGATTGCACCTGGTAAAGAATGTGCTTAAAGGCTCTTTTCCTATGTCAAAAGTTTTAGTTTTCGAGGGTAATAGCTACGTGTGTTGAAAAAATGAAGATATTAGACTATTTATGATTGCAAATTGTAAAGAATGTGATTAAAGGCTCTTTTCCTATGTCAGAAGTTTTAGTTTTCGAGGGTAATAGCTACGTATGTTGAAAAAATGAAGATATTAGACTATTTTATGATTGCACATGGTAAAGAATGTGCTTAAAGGCTCTTTTCCTATGTCAATAATTTTAGTTGTCGAGGATAATAGCTACGTATTTTGAAAAAATGAAGATATTAGACTATTTTATGATTGCAAATGGTAAAGAATGTGATTAAACGCTCTTTTCCTATGTCAAAAGTTTTAGTTTTCAAGGGTAATAGCTACGTATGTTGAAAAAATGAAGATATTAGACTATTTTATGATTGCAAATGGTAAAGAATGTGATTAAAGGCTCTTTTCCTATGTCACAAAATTTCGTTTAAGAGGGTAATAGCTACGGATGTTGAAAAAATGAAGATATTAGACTATTTTATGATTGCAAATGGTAAAGAATGTGATTAAAGGCTCTTTTCCTATTTCAAAAGTTTTAGTTTTCGAGGGTAATAGCTACGTATGTTGAAAAAATAAAAATGAAGATAGGCTCAAGAATGATTAAAGGCTCTTTTCCTATGTCAAAAGTTTTAGTTTTCGAGAGTAATAGCTAC